>NC_142697.1:19123636-19426818 GCF_029641045.1 Salvia hispanica
TCTTCTTATGATAATCATGCGTGTATCATCAAATACTTTCTTTTCGAAATCATCAAATAATATTGCACAGCTATTACATGGAAAAGAATTCATAGTGACACTAAGCCTATTGTAGGTTTTGCATAATTGAGTATTGCTTACATCAATTTTGTTGACAAATTTGGGCATAATAGTTTGAAAATTAATGCACCTAATACGGGTAAAACCTTTAGTGAACATCAATATAGATTTATCATTCAGCACTGCATTATTTATCTATTTCTTATGGTGTCTTGTCTCAAAAAGTTGAGAATCATTTCCTAATTTTTGGGGGACCAAAATCCATGATGTTCTTAATGATAATGTAATGAGATCTTCTCCACTGACTTTAGAAATAAACTGTCTAAAATTGGAAGAATAGGCACATGAGAGTTGGTGAATCCTTTTCTTTCGCAGGCCAAATTTTTCCTTATTAGTATTTGACCGTTTCTCTTCGTTCACTAATTAATTATTGCGTGTGCTCGTGTGAATCATACATGTCCAATTTTATTCTATTGAAAGGATTTGGATTCTGAAAAGATAAGAAGCAAGTGTTTTTATATGGTGCTATATGATTCTGTTAAGCTTCCTTTGTGTCTAATTAAAGAATAATGAATATGTAAAGAGATGTTGATTAATGTGAAATATATTAAACAAAACCCAATTTTGTTTTCATTATGGATAATTTAGACTAAGTATACATTTAATTTTTGGTTTAACTATATTCATTTGAAAAATATAACATAAAGAAAAAAATAAATAAATTAAAGGAATTGTGGGGCCCTTGTTTGCATATGATAAGGTGATTGAGAGACTACGTAACATGCATTTTACTCTCTCTCCTTTTTCTTTTCTCCACTTTCGATTTCGGTTATTTTACTCTCTTCCCCTTTTTCAACAGCATTTGCACACTTCTCCTTTCATTCGAAAATCAAATAGTACAGTTTTCTAAAACTAAATTAAATTTAAGAGATAAAATAAATCATCAACTTTATCCTTCTTTTCAATTTAGAAAAGTAACTCTACTAAATTTGTTAGACATGCATGCCATTATCATTTCAATTTGACCTCATTCACGGTTCTTAATTTCTGTCTCTACACTTTATTGGTTAATAGTTCAAATATTTAAGCATCTTATAAAGACGTAGTATAAAATATGTTTACGCATAGCACTCAGTCAAATTTCAACAGATAATACTCTCTCCGTCCATCATTAGAAGTTTCGGTTCATTTTTATTTGGTAGGTACCTCACTTTTCACTAACTCATTCCACTAACATTCTATTTTAAAACTAATAATATAAAAATAGATATCACATTCCGCTATTTTTTCTCTCCCACTTTTCTTCATATTTCTTAAAACCCGTGCCGAACTCAAATGAGTTTCCTAATGGCAGACGGAGGGAGTAATACATTGGCTGAGGTACTTGCAAGAGAATTGGAATTAAAGATTTTAGATGATATAGAGAACGTTCAAAGGCAATGGCAATTCTCCAAACATGTAAAAAGCCCAAGGACAGAGCAGTCAAAGCATTTGTTATCAGTTTTTATTATCTCCAATAAACCAACAAAGAGGAAGTTATCTTCTTAAAAAAGAAAAAAAGAAGAGTAAACAAAGAAGCACAACCAATGGAGTAATTTTTATGTTTGATGCACCTAATTCTTCTTTTATACTATATGGAGTATAAAACAAATCCAGGAAAATCTTATCAGTATGTCTGCTTTAGTTCGATATATTCTAAATGTGTGCGTAACTTTGGTGTCCAAAAAGCATGTATCACAAAAGAGGAGTAAGAAGAAATGAGATGTTGGAAATACAGTATACCATACGCATACCCAATATCTCTTACTAAGAAGACTCTCGTGGTGGTGTCTCAACTTTGACACTTGATTAATTAGGCCTCATCGGCAAGTTAAAACGCCAAAGATATGGTATTCTTTAGTACAACAAAGAGAACAATATCATCAATTACAATGACAAAAATATTCTTGTTGTCACTTCGATTAAAATGGAATTACTATGGCGCACGAAAGTTGTGAATAATACACTTTAGTTAGCATATATACTATATATCAAGTAATTTGTAAATTTGTGATATTCATTTTTTTGCCATAAAAGTTGGAAATCTGAATATTGCTTCAACTTATAAGTTATTAATTGTTGCTGGAGTTTTAATTTGACACGAAATTAATGTAGCCGTTAAAGAATTAATATCTGGCCAAGAAAATCAATTCGTAAAACTTGAAATGAAGGCATACAAATCCTAAAAAGTAGGGCACCAAAGTCAATGTCCGCATTTTGCAGCCTTTATTTGATAAATATTCACACCCCATATATTTGTTCTCCTAAACTTCCATCCTAAGCTATAGTATTTCCTTTTCTTCTCCCTTCTCTCACCAAATGTGTAAGGAATTTCAAACCCTCTTTTTCCATACACCACTTTAGCCTCAATAAAATCTTCTCTTCCCCCCTCCCTTCCTTGTTTATTTTCTTTGGCTTGGCTGCCTTCATTTCCTCAAACCATATCCATTTTTCTGGTTAATGGATATTGATTTCTCACCATCTATTGGGGGGTGTAGGTTTTCCAAAATCTTGCATGGCAAAAGGATTGAAAATCAATTCTTCTTCTTCTTCACCATCATCAATTCTTGAAACAGCTAGAAAATCCCACCACCTTGCCGTGGTGTTTATGGTCTTCATCTTCATCCTCGCCGCGCTTGTGAACTCCGCATCATCAAGCATGGCTTCAACTACGAGTACTAGTCTTCCCTCTCACACAACCCTTTCCGCATCTGCTGCAAAATCAAATAGTTTTCGGCCCAAAAAGAGGGAAGGTCGGAAATCGAAACGCAGCGAGTTTGAAGCAGGCGATCATGAAGTTCCAAGTGGCCCAAACCCTATTCAAAACAGGTAATTGCTATGGATATGAACAAAAGAAGATGATGATGATGATGATGATTTGTTTTATTTTCGTAATCGCTCGAGTCATTACATAGTTATATATAAAAGTCTCGTTATCAATACTACTATGTGTGCTCAGTGAGGAGTTTTGTTATACCTTTTTTAATTGTTATGTGTAAACTTTTGTTTAATTTAAAGGTTTAATTCCTTAGAATTGTATAGCTAGAGAGACATATATACTCAGATTATATATACTACTATTACTTGTTCATGTCTCAGCTAAATTAATGTTGTGATGGTGGTGTTTGAATTGCGGTAGTATTTGTTGGATTTGAGAACTTTTTTGTGTGATACTACTATTGTTCCAATCTTCTGTATTACTGTATGTTTCAATTATCTCCACCTCTCTAAAGCCGCAGCTGCATTTTATAATAGTAACAGTAATCAACTAATTTTATTTATCAAGCCTTTTGATTCAACTTTTCATCCAATACTGTGAAATGCTAAATTTACAGGCTGATTCAGAAAAATAGTTCTTGTTGTGTTTGTGCGTTTGGTACTTTAGTGGGTTAATTCAGAGGATTTTTATTGGGATTTCAGGTTTAGGGTTTTTAGCAATGGATATAGGAGGGAAAACCTTATAATTCACATATCTTTTGTGTTGAGAATTTGATAGGTTTTTGTATATTATTGCAGGACTTAATAATTTTAATTATAATATATTGGTAATTAAGATTTAATTTGTGTGGATGCTTGATGATCCACGGGAGTACTGTGCCTCTCTCTAATGCATATTATCATGCTAATTAAATAATCATATTGAAAGATTTAGGAGAATTAATGGTCTATAAAGTGGTGGGTGGCAAAACTTTTGTTGTTTTGCCTGGATAGTAATTTGAATGGCTTTGAACTTTGCTTTTGTCTTCTCACAGACAGCATCCAAGAAAAACTAAAGTTGATGTGTACAAAAAAGCTACTCCCTATTATCACCTTATCATTTCATAATCACCGTTTCTTTGATTCACAATATCAATAAAATATAGTAGTAGTACTATTATATTACTATGTAGACTAGCTACAGGCATTAATAGATGTGGTATCATAAAAATAAACAAGTAATTACTGATAATTAAAATATATCCTACTAGTTTTTTTTATAGGAAATTGGTAAGGAGAAGTATTTCCTGTATTCAGAAAATGGGCATTCATTATATTCATGTTTAGCAGTCAAACCCGAATTTGATCCAAATTCATAGAACCAATTTTAACCCAAAATTTGTTGCACATTCAGTTTAATATTAGATGGCAAAATCAATCCTGATTCAATCCTGATTCAACTCAATTTGTATAATTTGGCGTTGAAATTTAAGGTATCTGGACAATTCTGGGAGAATTATTGAAATAAATATAATGGATCAAAGCTAGTTTCATTTTCTTGTTTTTAAATTTCTGGTTGTATAGCCCATCCCATTTCCTGCCACACCTAAAATTTAGATTCGTTCCCCCTTAACTGGTGGTATTGATGTCTCAAAATATAATTTCAATTACTTAAATTTTTAGCATAGTCGAGCTTTATCAGGCTCATAGCATAATTCGTTTGTTTTGGGCTCACTCTCAATTGTCCAACTCATTAATTTGGATTTCAAGAGCTTGATCAAGTCCACACACAAGCTTTCTAAATATAGATTTTAATGCAAATATTAATTTGTAATCGAATATTTTTTTTATTCTATAATTAAATGGTAGTATTAGTTTAACTGAAACTAATACTCACGATAAGTATAAATATATAATTTAAATACTAGTATAATGCTTTGTAGACAAGCCTACGTGGAGCTCGATCCAATTCGTAAAAATTATTCGAGCAAATATATTCACGAATTGGATAGTTGTGCAGTTGTGCTCTGTATTATTCATTCATCCCCTTCAGCACATTTTATGACAACAACATGATTCGAAATTTCGCTTCAAAATTACTTTAAAAACCTGAAATTATGTATCTAAAAAACAAATCAATCAGAAATTATTCGTATAATCCAGCAATAACTCGTGAATAATAACGTGAAAACTAACCGAGTAAATTTGAATAGTTTATGGATGCTAATTGAGTACGAGCAGATTTTTGGATAGTTATTGGAATTTTCGAAAAATGATTGATTATAATTAAAGCATAAACGAAACATTTAGAAACGTAAGAATTAAAACCATATATGGCAATGTCATGTAGGATTGTAGTCTGTAGATATGATGCGATAGGACAATAACTTATTACTAGTTTAAATTTTTTAGAAATAACTAATAAGGTCTAACTTAAGTGGAAAAGTTAACAAATTGCAATAGTATCTTAACTGGAGCTTCTTGGTTTAAATCCTGTGTATAGGTTATTAATTATTCTTCATCCTATATTCTAATTTTCTAAAAAAAATCATTTCAAAAGGAATCAAATGATAATTAAAATATCAACAAATTAAAAACTGTGGTACTGCCATATAGGATTATAGATGATTTAAGTGTAATACCATATAGTATGAACTAGTAATTATTTTCACTACACAAATATTCACTTACGTTGGGCCGTCCAGTCACCAAGGCCCATCATCTTCACAGTTACCCGACCCGCCCATGTAGAACAGTTTGACTCGACCCGCTTTGCTTCTTTTCTTACCGACCATAAACCCTACATATCCCCCTCTCTCTTACGCTCAACTCAGTCCAGTCGCGAGTCCGAACGTAAACATGGTGAAGAAGAGCAAAAGTAAGCAAAAATATACTCAGTTTTTTTGAATCAATTCACAAGTTCCTTATCTTAATATTTGATTGACTGAATGAATTGGGCGAACAGAGAGCAAGAGCAAGAGGGTGCCGCTGAGGAAGAAATACAAGATCATACGCAAGGTGAAGGAGCACGAGAAGAAGAAAACCAAAGAGGCCAAGAAATTGGGGATCAACAAAAGGCCCAAAGTTGAAAAAGATCCCGGCATCCCCAACGATTGGCCTTTCAAGGAGCAGGAGCTCAAGGCTCTTGAGGTCCGCCGCCAACGCGCAATTGACGACCTCGAGGCAAAGAAAGCCGCTCGAAAGGAGAGGGTATGCGATTATCTTCCATTTTCCTTCTATCTGATTCAGTCGATGCATTCACTTTGCTCGAATCACAATGCAAACTGTTTTCCTGATAAAATTTATATTTTGTTTACTTTAGCTATTTGAACATAGTCACTCTGTTTGTATAGGCTTGCTCTAGCTTGTACTTGCGATATAATATACTTATGGCATTTTTGTTCATAAAATTCCATCCCTAGATGAGTTATCACCCCTACCAAACATGGCCTTATCGGGTTTATGTTTGGATTTGCATGGTGAGCTGCTGTTGGTTCATTTCTTGTTGTTCAAGTTGTATGTATTGTGATTTTTAGTGATTTTGTAGGCTAAGAAGAGAAAATTGGGGCTTTTGGAGGATGAAGAAATCAAAGGGGGAGAGGAGGGGATGAATGTGAATCCCACTAGTGTTACTCGGAAAGCAGGTACGTCGAGGACATCTGTTTTTGGTTTTATTGTAGTTTGAAATGCTTTTTTCTCTATAATCCTTCTGCCTATATGTTCAGTTTATGGACCTTCTGCTCTTTTGAGCTTTGTTGCAGATAATCCGGATAGAGCTTTCTACAAGGAGTTAGTGAAAGTCATCGAGGCTTCTGATGTCATATTGGAGGTTCTTGATGCTCGTGATCCTCTTGGTACTCGCTGTGTTGACATGGAAAAGATGGTGTTGAGTGCGGGGCCTGATAAGCAACTTGTTCTCCTCCTTAATAAAATAGGTATACTTTATTTATGAGTTTTAATTTTGCTTGTGGTGTTTGAATATGGTAGCTATTTCTCACAGCATTAAGTAGTTGGATTGTCGTAAATTTGAACATTATGTGACTTGTGAACTTTGTACTACCGACACGCAGTTGACTATCTGGATTATGTGTTGGGATTTTCTGGATTTTCACGAAGATTCTTTTGATACTATTGCGATTCTTTATCAACAGAAGTTTGTAGAAATCATTTTAAACTGGCAACCTTAAAACCGTGCTTATATACTTTACAGATCTTGTTCCTCGGGAGGCTGCAGAGAAGTGGCTCACATACCTTAGGGAGGAGTTACCGGCAGTTGCCTTTAAGTGCAGCACTCAGAAACAGAAGTCAAATCTTGGACGGAAATCAGCTCCAAAGGCTGGTAAGGGTGGAAAGGCTAGCAATGTTCTGCAAACGAGTGACTGCCTTGGAGCTGAAACCCTTACTAAATTGCTGAAACACTACTCAAGAAGTCACGAGGTACGGTTAAGCTTTTTTAATAGGCTGGCATTGTTGGTTATGTGATCGGAAGCCTATTGTTTTGTTAGATCACATGTATTAACTTCATTTTGCTGAGTGCACGAACATTTTTTCTATTATTACTTATTTGGATGCAGATCAAGAAGTCAATTACTGTTGGAATTGTAGGACTCCCCAATGTTGGTAAAAGTAGTATAATTAATAGCTTGAAAAGATCTCATGTTGTCGATGTTGGAGCAACTCCGGGGTTGACAAGATCTATGCAAGAAGTTCATCTTGATAAAAACATTAAATTATTGGACTGTCCTGGTCTGGTGATGCTTAAGTCTGCAGCAAATGATGCTTCAATTGCTCTTAGGAATTGCAAAAGAATTGAAAAATTGGATGATCCCATTGGTCCTGGTAGGTCCACTTTGGTTTCTGGCATAGCTACTTGTTTTATGCTGTATAACACATTTCGGTTGTTAACGATTTAGCTACTTAATTAACTGTGCAGTTAAGGAAATCCTAAAGATTTGTCCAGATAATGTATTGGTAACTCTTTACAAGATCCCGAGTTTTGATTCTGTTGACGACTTCCTTGAGAAGGTTGCTACAGTTCGGGGAAAGCTCAAAAAGGGTGGTGGTGTGGATGTTGATGCTACTGCTAGGATCATTTTGCACGACTGGAATGAAGGTACATGTCTACTTTCCACCACTTAAATGGAAAAAATCATTAAAAGAGTTGTTTTTACCTCTTCTCTCACTTTACTATGAAATTAAATTGGATATACATACATCGGGAAGAGTTCAGTTGAGAACCTATTTAAAATGAGAATGGAGAACCATTTTCAGCCATTTAATAATGAAGATCTGTAGTGGATGAGTGTAGCACCAGGGTTCAAAATTTTAATTCCCATAAGGAGCGAAAAGTTCATTTATATTACTTTTCCAGGAATGCATATGTTCAGTTTTTACTTATATATATATGCCCAGTCCAGTTATTAAAAAATAAACTACGAAAACTTCTTCAGTGGAAATACTTATCTTGGGGTTATTTGTGTACTGTGTTTTCTTACCTATAATACAAAGCTCTGCTAATCTTGTTTTTCTTTACCACTTTAGGTAAAATTCCATATTATACCATGCCTCCCACGAGGAATGCAGATGAGCCTTCCGAGGCAAGGATTGTCACTGAAATCAGGAAGGAGTTTAATGTAGATGAAGTTTATGGCAGTGAAACAACCTTTGTTGGCAGTTTGAAATCCATGAATGATTTCAATCCAGTTGAAGTTCCTTCAAATTCCCCTTTGAATTTTGATATGCTGATGCTCGAGGTTGGTTTTCTCTCTGAACTCTGAAGTACATCTCATATGATAGATCATAGGGCATACATCATCTTGACCTGTGTCTATCTCCTCAAAAGACTTTAGATCAGATGTGATCTCTGCGTCTTATTGATGAGAAAATGCATGTCTGATATAGACAGCGTGACTTATTATTAATGGATTGATCAAGATAGCTCTTGTTCAGTTATGCAATTACTTTGAATTCACCATAATTGACGACACCCAGGATAAAGAGGCGCCCCAGGGCAATGATGAAGATCAACCCATGGAATCTGGAGAAGAAGACGAACAAGGTGATGCAAAGAGGAGAAAAGCAGATGCGAAAAGGCGGGTAAAGGACAACAATCAGCCATCTACAATGGAACATGATGGCAACGCTGATTATGACTTCAAGATTGACTATGTGAAGGAGTCAGCCATGGAAACTGGAGATGAGGTCGAAGCAAATTAAGTTAACAACAAACTCGACTTACCTTCTAGAGTATAGAGTTGGACAAGGAATGACCAAAAAGAGAGCCCATTCTGCGAGTTTAGAGATGAGTTAGAGAAAGTGTGATAAGTTTTGGTAAATTACTGTATACCCCCACATGGATTTGATCTTACATAGATTTATTATTTATATGCTGCTTGTATTTTATCCTAACATTGTTAACAAATTTTAAAATTAATTCAATAACATATAGCATATTATTTCTACAAAAAAGTTGACAATTTACTAGAAAATGAAAACGAAAAATTAAACCAGCAAACGTGTATATTAGACACAAGGGGAGAAAGACATGGTAGAAAATTGAAGTAGAATTTGAGAATGAATCAGTCCTTGTTGAAAGGGTTTTGGGTTGCACGGTCCAACAGCAAGGATGAGGCTTTGGAAATGACAGAAGGTGTGACCGAAGATATGATCCCCTGTGCTTCTTCGGTCACCTGTTCAGCTGCCTCAGATATGAGTCCCAGTGCTTCATCTGTCACTTGTTGAGCTGCCTCAGATATCACCTCCTCGGCCGTTTCTTTCACTGTCGAAGCTAGTCCCAGCCCCATTGCTTCTTCTTTCGCTCGCTTTGTCTTTTCCAACACCTCCTCCTGCACATTCCAAATTAATTCTGATGTGATGTGATGTGATATGAATCAAACAACTTCTCTTAAATTGAAAACAATAATCAAAGAGCTTTAGTAAGGTATGTGACATGATATGTTAAATAATCATATTGATATAGATACCTGAAATTGTGTTACATGCTTCAGTTGGTCGGATTGCAATCTGCCAATGACGCCCACAAACTCACCCACGCTTGATTCTATTCGTTCATAAAGTATTTCACCAATAACCTTACCCAAGAAAAATGCATCTAACATTTTGCATCCACTCTCACCTACAAAATGCTTAATCAATTGGCATGACCTTATAACTAAAATAATTTTAGCATATTTCATGCAGCAAAAAGGTGTACCGGAATCACCACTAGTGTTACATCGTAATAAATCGAGCCTGGAAGTTTGAAGGGATCGGAATGAGTTCGAGTTGGGGATCGATGCATGAGCAGGTGGGACGACAAACAAACCACGATTTATTGAAGCTGGAAATGCTGCTGTATATGTTTTTGGACATGCCATCTCGCTCTCCTGTTTATGCAGCTCTTGATTCCTAGCCTTTTCTTCTACTGCTGCTTGCATAGAAAGATGAGATATTTAATTTATATTTTTCAAGAAAGTTTAAATGGTCATAACTATGGAATCGTACAAGCAAGCTACAAACATAATTGATTTGCGGCTCATGAAACATGCATGTATCATATTTATGTTTAACCCAATTATTTATCTTGTTAGGTATGTTTTAAAGGTTTTTTTTAAGGAATAATTTAAATGGTTGTTCACATTTAGCTTCAAAAGAAGTAGATTAAGCTTTTACAATTAAATTCACATAAAATTTGTGCGAAATCATTTTATTACTAGTATGTTTAAGTATTATTGGGTTGTTTAATGAGTTTGTTGAGTTTTGAATAGAATAGGTGTTAAAATGGGTGAAAGGATTGTGTTAGACCACCGATTTGTCCAGAACCCAATACATGCCCCGCGTGATAGCACACATCGTACATATTGCTGGTATCTATGCCGGTCAAGTCCCTTTGATCAAATTATAATTTCAACGAGACATTTAATTTTGTTAGGGAGATTCAATATAGAGAACAAGAAAACAGATATCTGAAAGTCGTACAAAACACTTTCAGATCAAATCAATTTCGGTGGTTCTACCAAAGTTATTTGATCGGATAAAATTCAGAGAATGCAGAACCTTCTTATGTGTATTCGAAATAATGAACCAGAAGACTTGATCGGATTTTGAAGAAGATGAACCGATGCAGCTGTTGACGAAACAGTGCATCTGTTGGGATTTAACTGAAAATAACCGATTTTCAAAAAGGTTTCGAAATTGCAAATTAGTCCTTCGATTTTCAGAAATTACATTTTCGGATGAATTTCTGAAACAGCAACTTCGTTGAAACAGCTCGACCCCAGCCAGGGGCTCTGCCCCTTGGACCCCGCTACCGGGGGGCGCTGCCCCCGGACCCCCGTTCATCTGTTTAGGGGCGAAGCGTGCATTCCGCACCTCCATACTTAAATGATGTATCATTATAACAATAACCGATCAATCAAGTTAATCCAATTACACTAAAATATCCAACAAATTTTGTGAAATTAAATGATATAGCGTCGATCTACATTCGGAGTAGATGACCGTGGTATATTCATTTTCTCAAATCCGATTCCCGGTGGAGTGAGAAATAATGGATTAAAGTTGTGCAAAATTGCAAACTTAATGAACTATGAGAGAAGCTTCGGGAATAATTAAGAGAGTTAATTATCCCACATTGAAAGTTACAACCTTATTAAACTAGTTTTTAATAAAAAATGATTATTACATGTAATAATTATAGTGGACTAAGATGGGCTGTAAGAGCCCACACGCGCACCGCTAGCTGCGAGCCTGTGCCCGTGGGCTTGGTGCTTGGGCTTGGCCCAAGGCTAGTGGGTCTAGTTCTTTTTAGACCACCACCGTTTTCACGTCAGCGAGTCAAGCGGGATGACACCTCGTCAGTATGACGCGGTAAGCCAACGTGGCTGACACGTGACAGTCCACGTCATGAACGAATCTAGAAGCTTCTAGATTCAGACTCTAAGCTCTGTATCGGCTTGTAACGTCTCGTAACCGACGACCGTTACGGTCTAGCATTGATGACAGCCATCAAGGCTGTGTTGACCCCTGCAGTGGACTGAGCCTATAAATAGGCTAGTTATTTTAGCATTCTAGACACAGAAACTAGAATCCACATTCTGTATCATACACTCTCTCCTCCCTCCATCCAGTTCGCCGGAGCTCTGTTGATAGCGGTGCTGCTTCACCAGAGACGCAGTCGTTTTATCTTTGGGGACGAAACGCCAATCCGAAGAGCACTACCGGGGCGTATCTCGTCTTGCGAAAAGATGCCTCCTCGACTCGGCTATTTCTTGTTCTACGGTTTATAGTTTCGATTTCCGTTTGTAATTTTCATTTCAGTTCTTTTCTGTATTCCTTCTTGGGTTGTATTACGCCCGGTTATCTCTTGTAATTCCAGAAATCCAACACATATGAATTTTGTGTTTATACTATATACAATACCCCAAAATTTTACTACTACCTTTTAATTAGCTTTTTGTTTTATATTGAACATGAATTATATAGTATACTGATTATTCTGCTTTCAAAAGTGAATATGTATAACCAGTTATTTTAGAAATTTGAATGAGGGTAATTATTTGTTTGAATTTTTATCTAGACTCTGTTTTATTTTTATTATTGTTGTGTTTAATGCTTCCACATATTTGATCTATATTTTTGTTGATACGAGATTTGAGAGATGAGTGTCAATGCATGACTACAAATAATTAACATATTAACAAAATCGAGAGATTAAGATTAAGTGCAAGGACTTAAAACCGTAGGAACTTTCAGAAATTGTATACTACTGTACTAGTTAGAAAAAAAATATTAAAATATTATTAATAGAGATGTACATTTCATCATAGACAAAATTTATAAAAAAAAAATAGAAAATGACATATGTACTTTAAAAAATAAATATGCTTATTCGATTATGGACTGCAAAATGTAGCAACAAATGTTTTTTTCATCTTCGAGTTATCCAGAAAACTTTAATTAAGAATGGATTATTCAATTCAATTCAGAGTCTATAATAAATAAAGACTGTTACTTTACTTTTTCGAAAATTCGAAAAATTTAAAGGAATGTGAAGGAAACAATTATGGAAAGAACAAATTTGGAAATAACAATGAGGGTAATAGATCAATTTCGTCAAAGCAGCAACAGTCGATATATTCAAAATTTCAAAAATAAAGATGAAAACAATGAAAACTACACGTGGCAAGAGTGGCAGATGTGGTTTAACAACTTACACCAAATCGTTGTTCGCACAAAATGAAAAGAGTCACAACTCAAAACTGAAACTCCTACTTTGAATTTCTCTCTCATGAAATCTCTCCTGAATATCAAATATTCGTCCCACGCTTTCCTCTCCCAAATGTTCCTCTCTCTAGATTTGTCTCCCCTTACATAAATACACCAACTCTTTTTTTCACACCGTTATTTCTCATTTTCCCCAATCTATATCTCTACGGACTACGGTTATAGCTACGACCGTAGAGGCTTCGCCTAGGGTTTACCGGCGAGATAGAGAGAGAGAGAGAGAGAGAGCAGCAGATATGGGGCAGCAGTCGTTGATCTACAGCTTCGTGGCGCGCGGCACCGTGATCCTGGCCGAGTACACTGAGTTCACCGGCAACTTCACCGGAATTGCCGCGCAGTGCCTTCAGAAACTCCCGGCCTCTAACAACAAGTTCACCTACAACTGCGACGGCCATACTTTCAATTACCTCGTTGAGGATGGATTCAGTAAGCGCCGCTTCCTCCGATCTGTCTATCTCTTCATTTTTTCCCTTCCATTTCTTGTGCCGTAGTCATTCGTTCTCAAATATGTGTCTGCTTTTGATTAATGCGTAGTTATCGTTTGATGGCTGATACTTGGAGGATTGCAGTGAATTTTCGTGGTTTTTTGATTAATACTCTTTTTATTATGTTTGAAGAAGTCAGATCTTGATTGCCTGTTGATTTCTTTTTTTCAATAGATGCTGAAGTTATCGGATGTGTTTATGGATCGGTTTGAAAGTTCAGCGAGATATAAAGTTTGTTTCACTTCATGTAGGATTAATATATTGGCGCAATTGATTTCTTTCAAATCTAATTTCATATGGAAATTGCATGAAACGTTTGCTTTTTCTAATTGATGATTCCCGCAGCTGCGTTATAAGAGGATAGAGTTCACAAAGATGGTTTACTGATTGATCCTACACTTTTTGGACAATTTGATTTTGGATTATCTTTGCCTCAGTAAAATGATTGATCAATATTTATCACCTCAGCATAAATTCTGTGTGTACTAGTACATTGCTCATATACTCAATTGTTTATGCTTTTGGTTTTCATTTTGGTGGACTAGTGTTCACTTGTTTTTTTTTTTGAATGATAGCATATTGTGTTGTGGCTGTTGAATCTGTTGGAAGACAGCTTCCTATTGCATTTCTTGAGCGAATCAAGGAGGATTTTACCAAGAAATATGGTGGAGGAAAGGCTGCTACAGCTGTTGCCAACAGCCTGAATAAAGAGTTTGGGTAATTTTTGTCATTAAGTTCCTTTTCGCATATCAATATTACCCTGGCCTAATTATTAGTATTTCTCATAGCAGACATATAACCTTATTTTATGATGTCTTAGGTCCAAATTGAAAGAGCAAATGCAGTACTGTGTTGATCACCCAGACGAGATCAGTAAACTTGCGAAGGTGAAAGCTCAAGTTTCAGAAGTTAAAGGAGTTATGATGGAAAACATTGAAAAGGCAAGTGGTTGTGGATGCATATCTTATTATATCATCGTGTGTTTCATTTATTGATGTGGATTGGGTGTAGGTCCTTTGTAAATATTATGTGGTTTAATATCAATTCTTTTGACTTTCCAGGTGCTTGATCGCGGAGAGAAAATTGAGCTCCTTGTTGATAAAACTGAGAATCTTCGTTCCCAGGTCCGTAATTGGATGTTACATTCATGTAGAGATTTTTGTAAAACATGAACTTCTTGGATGGGCAATTAATTAGTAATGCATCTTCACTCATATATTAGAAATGTTTTAGTTAGTATGAGTTAAATTAGTTTGTGGTGTATCGGTTTTGGTTGTTTGTAGTTGATGTTGGGTGCTTGATTCTACCTTACTGGTTGGTAGCCTAGGGTGCCATTGCCAATTGCATCACTTTTATTTGTATCCCTAATTCTTGTATCCTCTTGATATATGTGTTGTCTTCAGAATTTTTCGTAGTAATATTAGGTGATTCAATCTGTGATGTGTTATTTCTTTTACTGGACAGGCTCAAGATTTTAGGGCACAGGGAACTCAGATGAGAAGAAAGATGTGGCTGCAGAATATGAAGATAAAGCTTATTGTTCTTGCCATTATCATTGCCTTGATTTTAATCATAGTTCTATCGGTGTGTGGTGGATTCAATTGCAGTAATAAGTAAGTGCCTGTTTGCATATATAAGTTGTCCTCATTGACAGACAGAACACACACACTATAATGCTTCTTTGCGTCACGAGCTTTGTTTCCCCTAAATTTTTTGGTGACATGTTTTGCCCTTTTGCTCTATCCTGTATTTTTGTGAGATAATATTTGTTGTATATTTTGTATTCTGACTTGTATTAGAAGAGTCGTTTGCGGCAACGAGCTCTGGATTTTTACATTGAAAATAGCTTATCAGAGAAGCATTTTATTTTTGGGAATGAAATTTTAGTATTTCTATTTTTAGTAACTCCGTATTTATTGTCATTGCAGTTGCTTAGTCAATAAGTTACGCGTTGTACAATAAACCAGTAGGTTGTCAGAAAGTTCATGATATCTCATAGAGTCATAGTCATACATTTGCATAATTTTCTACGATTGTAATATCTGGCTGACCAATGCTGTTCAAACAAAGAATTTAGGTAGTCATTCTCTGGAATATCTGTATTTTGTTGCCATGTTTTCCATTTTTTGTTAATGCATTTTATATTTTTAACTCATATGCTCATAACTATAATTTGGAGTTTGGTCCTTATCATTTGGTTTAGTGTTTTGACTCTTTTGCCTGGATGATCTGATTTTGTGATCTGGTGCCTTGGCTAAAATTTCATTTGTATGCTCAATTTTTTAGTTGTGGTACATGCTGGCTTGGCTTATTTTGCCCGAAGACATGTGGAGTGGAGTTGTCTAACTAAATAACTTTAATAATCATATATTATCTGAAATTATCCTTGTTTACAATCATAAATTAATAATCAAAATAATATTCTAGCCATTAATATAAAACCAAGTTTTGTTTCGATGAGCTTTACATGCACAGTATGCACTGAATTATGAATATTCCAGTTCAGAATTTTACAAGTTCTTAAAAACATAGGACAGTATACTTATATAACATAATAAGATCTGGAACAGTCTTAAAGACGTCAAATAAGTTCAAAAGATAACAAAGCCCCTAAAATAAAAATTTGATTACCACATTATTTCAGTATCTTAATTAATTATATTTTGTCATTTACATATATCATTTTCTTGAAATATCTTAAGATAAAGATTCTAATATGTTTATAAATTTAGCCAAATGAAAGAGACGAAATGGAAAAACGAAACAAAAGAATTATATAGCTAGTCAGAATTTGGTTGCTTGCTCTTGGACATTTACATAAAGAAAACATCTGAAAATATTGCTTGCCCTTCACAGAGATATTTTATGGCAAAATAGCCATCACCTGCCAACCAACCTCAAGAAATAAAGCCACTATTTCATCACCTGCAAACCGACTTTTCAAACATAGCAAACTAGGCAAGCACTTCTCCACAGAGCAAACAAACAAGAACCAACTACCAACGACTATGCTTGGTTACCACCACCCCTCGGAGTCGCACGGCCACCCATCCCTCCACGACCATGGCCACCATAACCTCTGCCACCTCCACCTCTACCTCTTCCAGATACAGCACCTGTATTAATAAATTGATATGCTCATTAACCTTCATGGAGTGTATACAAACAGTCCAGAAATAGTCAAACTATAGCACCTTTCAATTATCTATCAGTCTGCAATAACAAGATATGGAAAATCCATACCAGCTAAAGTTTAACTGAAGAATTTAAAGTATTTTTAACACATCTCTAAAAATGGACTTAATAGTTTCAAGGTTAAAAGAACATACCACGATAGCCTCCACCCCAACCCCCACGGCTTCCACCCCGGCCCCAATTAGAATATCCACCAGAGTAGCCACCTGGATTAGAATAGCCACCATTATACCCACCATTTTCTGTAGGGCAAGAAGAATCATGTAAATAACAAAGGATATAAAGCCACATAAGCACCACTGGAGCCACAATTTATAAGGCAGTTTAGAATAGCCACCTGAATTAGAATATCCACCAGAATAGCCACCTGGAGTAGAATAGCCTCCATAATAGCCACCTGAATACCCACCATTTTCTGTAGGGGAAGAAGAATCATGTAAATAACAAAGAAGATATGAAAGCCATAAATGCATCAGTGGACCCACAAATTATAAGGCAGTTTATAGTACCGCATGACTTGTAGTTAAAGAATGAAGTACCTTGGTAGTTTGAATATCCACCTCTGTGCCAACCTCGTCCCCTCCCTCTACCACGGCCTCTTCCTTGTCCATATGTATCTAGAAATAAAAAGTACATGCAATTAATGGTTGGACATGCAAATATTTATGATAATCAACTCAGTTAATTTCTTACCTCCATTACCACCATTATAATTTGCAAGTGCTGGCCTAGGAGGTTGATGTTGTTGCTGTGGCTTATAGTTGCTATACTGCTGTTTAGTTTGATGATCCACATTAGATGGACCTTGATACCTGATCCATGATAAATTGATAATATATTAGAGACGATGACAAAGAATAAACTTCTAATTGAAACAACCTTATTTAAAACAGGAATTAGATTTGTTTAAACACAAAGAGACATGCATTGATGGAAGAAGGCATAACACATTAACACAAGCTCCTAACTATAATGACAGTATCACATAACATGTCTGGGAAAACCACAGTCAGCAACTCTAAGGATCAGGTTGAAAGCCTATGCAACCAGCACATGCACAATATTCCTTGTATAGAGGGTCTAATATACTATCGAAGAGAAATTACCCAGGAGAGTTCTGGTTAAGCTCTTTATTCGACAGAGTAATTGAAATCATGGACACATGCCGAGTCTGCTCCACACTGTAGACATAAATATCTGCATTAGACATTCCAGTTGCAGAATATGTCGATGCAGATAATGCATACAACTGATCGTATAAAGAGATAGATGCTACAACAAAATGTGCATCAGGACAGAAATGTTGCAGCAAAAGGGCAAAAAACTTTAAACTCACGTCTGAAGGCCCTCTTCAATGGGTTCGAATGTATCAGTTATGCTGACTGAGCTGATGCCAGTGTCCTGATGGAGCTGAGGAACTCTTCTCTATATCCAGAGGAAAGCACTGAGTCCTTCACATTGTATAAGAGGTAGAAAGATAGAAGTATCAGAGGAAATCAAATAGCAACCTTTAAGATTTCTGCAATAGCCACAGTTTTGTTTATCGCCTGACCCATTGCCTTTAAGACAATCTCTTTCACTTGTCTATCCTGAGAAATAGATTGTTAACATAATAATTATTAGCAAGTAACTACAGTATGATAGAACAACAAAAGATCTATCAGATAAACTGATAAAGACATGCGTGAAAAATCCTCCTAAACATAAATGATCCCAATACAAACACCACTGACCACTCCAAAGAAAGAAGGCCCTCAAGCTATATCCAGGAAATTCTATCCCCCTTTGGTCATGTGATAAAGCTAGAAATACAACTGGAGTGGAAGATCAGTAACACACGCATATTGATAGAGTTCAATAAATCATGTTGTGTCTGAGACAGAATGATGAGTACACCCTCACGAGACTACTTTTTATCACATTAACAAGCCATTGTGCAATACTCCGCATCACATAAAGCAAGACTAAACTAATCACCTTCATCAACACAAGAGAAACAGATAGTACTTGTGAGTATGCAGGTCAAGAACTGAAATCCAAAACTGCGCCCTAGAGCTATCATGTCAAGGCTCACGATGTAACCGGTCATCGGGCAATAGTCATCACAGTAAATTAGTAGTCCATTCAGAAATGACAAATAATCACATTGGAGGCAATAACAGCAAAATGAAGAACGCATAAGGAAATAGCATGCTTGTTCTATTCAAATATCAAATGCATAAATTATGTGTTAAACGACAAAATTATAAGAAGATACATGCATGAACATTGTACACATTATCTAAACTCCTGGCTCTCCTAATAAAATAGATGAAGAAAAAACATAGCAAACGCCTAGAATCCTTCTAAACAAATTCGAAATCAGATGAAATGTCACAATCTAACTCACACAACAACAGAAACAACACACACAGAAAGGAGTGACTTAGCAGAAGGATAAACCTGAAGAAGGGTGGAGGCATAGGTGAGGTAGTTACGAACAAGGCCTTGAGACGTGATACGGATCTCATTCTCGTTAACTGGAGATTCAGGCTTCGGCTTCCGCACCTTTTTGTATCTATCCATTTTTCCTCAACTCAAACCCTTAAAACCCTAGAGAGAGAAAGACTTGGGAGTGTGAAGGATGGAAATGGGAATGATGTATGTAAATGTATATAGCCATAGTCAGTCAGTTGAGAAGTATGGGTGAACTAAATGACGCACGCCACCACCCCTCAATTTGGAGCTTTCTTGGGCTTCTCGGCCCGCTTTTTACGGGCCCATTTTTCGACGTGTCACATCGTCGCTATTTACTTCAACAATTGGGCTCTTCATAATTCTATGCATCGCATTACATATCATTTTTATAATCATTTTTTCTTCAACAAAAATATATTGCAATTTACGCTAATTAGACAATTATTACTAACATTTATCTACCTACATATGTTTTTTATTATTTAATAAGATGCTAATAATGGGACAGAGAATTGGGAGAACGATGTAAAAATTCGGAAGATCCAAACATATTGCCAAGTGGTGTGTGCAATCAATCATAATTGGATGAAGAGAAAAAAATATGAGAGGGACTATTTCTGCAATTGTAATTGGTTCGACACAATTGACTTGGACGAGAGAACGAGGAACGATTTCCACAACATAAAAAATCTTAACTAATGTAAATTCCCCAATTATGATCCAAGAAAAACGTTACAATATTCCTTGTAATAGAACCAAAAAAATGTTACAATACATTCATCCATTTACAAACACATACTACTATTATGCGTATGAAATTCTTAGATATAGTAGTAGTAGAAAGAAATGTTTGATTAGAGTCAGATTACAAAATAAATAGTAGAAGAAGCAGAGATGAAGCGCGTGATCGAGACAGCCTCACAATTCGAGCACCACAACTAGCAAAATCAAATGAAGAGATTAGAAAAAAGGCGTTGAAGTTGAATGTGAATTAGAGAGTAGTATAAGGGCATATATACATTCAGAATCAGAGGTGATCCAGTTTCCAATGCCAGCTGCAGCTGCTTCCTCCATATCTATGATAAAGCTGATCTTGGGAGACTCTTCCACATCATCATCCACCTCCCCCAGCTGCTTTGAACCAATTACACCTTCTTTCTTCGAATTCAAAACCTGATCAAGGCCACACCAATTAACCTTGTCAATTTAAAGCAATAAATCAAGAATGTGTCTATGTGTGTGTGAGTGTGAGTGTGACCTTGGCAGTGGCAGCCCATTTGAGTAACTCCTTCATCCTCGAAACTGCTTTCTTTTTCTTCTTCGTCTTCTCTGAACCAGCAACCTGATTGCTGCTCGACCAAGGCTCGCCAATAGGTAAAACCTTGTTTTCTGATGTCTTCTTCTTCGGCTTCTTCTGCAATGGATTTTGGTATCCCTTGAAGGCTCCTAGTCCCTTGAGGTTAAGTGTTTGGTTGAAGAAACGGAGAAGAATCAAATTTTCACAGCTCACTTTGCTCTTCGGCACGTCTTTTCTCCGCTTGCTCACCAATATCACTAACTCTTTAGGCATTACTTTTTTTTCTGAGTGCCAACAAGGAATTGGAAATTCATTCTCATTCATAACTAATTCTATATGATGCAAGATATTACTTTATTGATTTTATTTTTATTTTTTTTTATCTCACCCTCATGATCACATTCCTTTTTAGTTGAATTTGATGCTATTCTTGGAGGTTCTTGCTCTGGTATCTTCAACAGCCACTGAAGGATCTGTCACATACACACAGTAAGGAGTAATTAATTAAGTACTATGCGGAGACTAATTAACGAGTCTAGGGTAGGGAGGAGTAGTGATTTAGTTCACTATAGAGATCAAACGAATTTGAAAACATGGAGTAAACAAAACGCCATTATAATGAACTAAATATTTTACGGAGTAAATACTTCACTATAAATTATAGTGAACTCGTTCATGTAATAAACTAAATTCATGATTTCAAGTTATGCATTTAAGATTAGTTATACTTTAATCATCTTCCTATAAAAAATTCATATAATTTATTAGTACTAAGTACTTATTAGTATGATATAAGAAAAAAGAAAAAGAAACTGCAAACGCTTACTCACCTGCATGACGTATATATTTTAGTTGGCGCCGTTTGCAAATAAATGCAGTATTGGGATGTGTGTGACACAAATATATTTGTTCAAGCTGCGATATTGGCTGTTTTAGTTCCTTCTGTATAAACAAAACGAGTGAAAATTAATTTGAACCGAGTTCGAAAATGTCAAGTGATTGCGTAGTGTGAGTGAATATGTATTGGTGAAGCTAACATGCCAAGGTTTTGGTTATATATAGAAATAGAATGATCGTTGTGTTACAATTAAACTATTTGGCACTTCATTTCACCATACAATTGTAGTGCTATTGTGGTCTTTCTTTAATTATAAGTGGGCCCTATTTTACAACCCATCTTTTTATTTTACTTTGTCACTACTTTTTCAAAAAGAAAACACACAACTTATAAACTATTTTTAAAAGTTTATAAGCCCATTGAGTTGATGAGTTCGTTGTTCTCAATTGTTGTTCAATTGAAGATGCAATGCTAAGAAAATGATTATTTAAGTTAATGAGATCAATAGATATAATTTCTAGTAGTACTATAAAATTAGATTGTCAAATATACCTAAAATTTGTTCGATTGTCAAACATGATGATTTTATCACTGATCTTGCACATGCGCCTGCCATTTTAACAATGAGCATGCTAAAGCTGTAATGCATGTATTTTAACAATGAGCATAGCATGCATTTTATAGGTAATTTTTTTAGCATATCACGTAAAATAAAAAGAAACATAGATTATAAACCTTAAACCAACCAAAACGTAAGTTTCAATAAATATCAAGTAAAGGTGCTAAAATAAAAAGAAACATACACCTATATTGCCATTAAAGAAACTAGCTAGCTATGTTTGCATCATTGCATGTGTAGAAGTAGAGGCAGATAATTAATTTTAAGAGAGTTAAACACAATTTTCCGATTATAGAAGGTGCTAGTACTAAAATAACATTAAGAAAAAAGGGAATTTTTCAACGGATCTTAATGTTTGCATCCCATATTAACACGTGGCAGCAATTAAGGGTTATCGAGTAATGGATTATGGATCCCACGAAGAGGAATGTCGCTTGTATTGATCAACAAATACTTGTCATGTCTTATTCTACCAACAATGGGGCCTTTCAAGTTTCAATTAATTTATACCACCAAGTTTATTTATGCTATAGAGTATAGACACATACAAAATTTTTATTTGGGCGATAATTTGGATAAATAAACTATTTTCGAGGTATCTACCACATATTCTAGAGAACGGATAGATTATTTTGTATTACCTCTGTTCCACAGTAATAGAGACGTTTCTTTTCGGTACGGAGATTAAGAAAATTGTATTAGGTGAGTTAAGTATAGGGAGAATAAAGTGGAAAATGAAAAAGGTAGAGAGATGAAAAGAGAATAAAGTATAAGAGAGTAAAGTATGTGTGAAGAAATGTGTTGACTTTTACTAAAAAAGGAAATGATTCTATTACTATGGAACGTACCAAAATGGCAAAATGACTCTAAAACTATGGAACGGAGAGAGTAATATCGGCAAAATGACTCTAAAACTATGGAACGGAGAGAGTAATATCGGCAAATTAACTCTATTACTATGGAACGGAGTGAGTATATTCTGTCAAATTATCGTTAGAATACTCAATCTCTAATGCTGTAATTTAGCTTGGTGTATTACTTTGATCCGAAGATGTGGGAAACAACGCATAAGAATTTTTTATTTTCACAATTTTGGATTATTTATTCTAAAATGGAATCTTATATGTACGGACTATGTGTTTATTATCGGAAGGTCGATGGTGGTGACTGGTGAGAGGGTAGTGGGTGGTGATGTACAAATGACAATACGAAATTAAGTGTTTGGGATACAAATGATAACTACATATCGTCTTGAATCACCAAATTCTTTAATTTTAATTTTGACCCAATTATGTTTATTGCTTTTAATTTCCTTGTGCTAGCCATGTGGGATTAATTCCGGCCACGTCAACTTGATTTCGACATGTAGGATTGAGTCCACCAGAAATTAGACATGGTGTATACCAAGTTTGTAAGATTATAGAGGACAGACCACAAGCAGATCGATTGCGAGGGCATCCGCATCGCGTGTTCGATGCGGTCCCCATCTCATCTCGTAGAGACGAGATGGCATCGAGACGGCGATGCAAGCTCCGTCTCGTCCCTATCTCGTCTCTTATCTCTTCCGGAAGAGGAGGTTCACGAGCTGTCTCGTGGCGACGTGGCACTCTCCCATTCGTCCGTGACGCCCACTCGCCGGCCCGCGAGTGGGCGTCGTTTATATCCGTTAAAATTGTTTTTTTTTTGTTTTTTTTTTTAAATTCAGAAAAAATTCAAAAATAAAAATAAAAATTTTAAAAAAAATCCCAAAAATTATACTAGCTGCTTATAGTCGTTTTTTTTTTCAAATTTCTATTTTTTTTTCAATTTTTTTAAGTCTCCAATCACTTCTATAAATACCAAATCATTCCCACAAATTATCCACCATAAAAAAACTCTTTATTCTCACTCAAACGCTCCACATTCTTCATCCCAAGATTCCCCAGGATGCTCGGCAACGTCGATTTTAAATTATTTTAAGTATGCAATTTTTAATTTCTAGTATTTTAAATTATGTCTTTTTTATTTTTTTTAGGATTTTAAATTGTAATTTTCTTTTGTATAATAAAGTGTGTTTTTATTAATTGAATTTGTTGGAAATAAAAATAAAAAATGAAATTGAATGAATAGTTAAGGGATGAGATGGTTAAGAGATGGAGGGATGCATGCGTTGTCTCTTAGTTAAGAAATAAGGTGAAAGTTACAGTGGGAGCCCTTGAATATTCATGAAGAGATGAGATTAAAAGAGATGGAAAAAAGATAGGGATGTGGATGGCCTAATTGCTATGAAATATGTTGTAATATAATATATGAGTATTAATGTGATTTTTAGAAGAGATGTAAAATATTATGGATGACCTAGATGACTAATCTTTAAGCAGATAACGAAATATTTATAGCAGTATTTTACTATAATATTGGTATGTAAAACTACTTTTTTAATGTTTAAATAATTATAACATATCCTAAATATTAATACTATAGTAGTAATTATATTGTATTATAGTTTTTGTTTTCTCAAGCCTTAATACTAGTATTTTTTTTGTTTGGGTGGTTTATATGGAGCACTTTCTAAAAAAGTTATTTTAAAAAAAATATTTAGCCATGGAAGTTTATACAAGAATGTGGTAAAGTAAAAACTAAAATGTGTATGACATAGTGATAAATAATTCTAAAGTACGGTGAGTCATAAAAAAAAATGACAAAGTAGTTATTTAGGAAAAAGTAATAACAATGCATGGTCGCCTATTAATTTTTCCTGTGGATGGATTTTAGTACACGTTGTTACATATCCATCTCACTTCTGGGAGATGATCACATTTAATATATTCGAACATATGAATTAAATGATTGATATTTATGTCTGTGATTGCATGGGCATATGTAACCATTTTGAAAGTAATGTGGTTGATCCAGAAGGGAATCACTTCATGTTTATAATCTCTAGATTTCTTCAATTCAACTGTTCATTGGAAATTTGTTCTTGCATCGAATTTAAATACTCCATATTTGAACAACGAAAATAGCGCATTCACTTGCAAGGTTTGATACTTTGATTAACCCCTTTTGGTGGTGTGTAAGTTATGGATTGGGCCTTGCGAAGCCCATTGAATGTTTTGGTGGTGAGTAAGTTATGTATTGGGCCTTGCGAAGCCCATCCCATGGGGCTACAAATTTCTTAACTTTGGATCCAGTCCACCGAGCCACCGAGCCGTTTATGAAAGGATGTTATAATAATTAATATAGTTATTTTTGAAGCACTCCCGTACCTATATGCAGGGGCGGAGGCAGGGTGGGGCCAGGAGGGCCCTTGGGTCCCTCACCCATTTTATTATTTAGTATATATAATATATGTAACTAAGGTTAAAAGTATAAATTACTAGTACAGTTGGCTAGAATTTCGGCCTTTCATCAGGGACGTCCCTAGTTCGAGTCCCTAGTCCTCCCTTTGGGTATTTTTTTTTTATTTTAGAATCTATTTCTTCTATTTGTATTCATTTATGTTTTATTAGGTTTATAAGTAGTAATTTTGTATAAATAATATTTACTTGTGATAATAAATATACACTAATAAATAATATTAGTAAATTTGATTTTAAAGTTATACACATAATTCATTTGTGACGTTTTTTAATTTATTTTATCAAGTAGCAATTTTGTTAGTTTTCTCATATTCATTTATATTTTATGAATTTTCTTACATTAACTTGATTTTTTTCACTAGTAAACTTTTACATAAATCATTTTAATTTATAATTATAAAAGAATAATTATTACTATAATTTAAGATTATAAAATAATTCTTTGATTTCATAAATATTAGTATAAAATATTACTATATGATATTGATAAAATCAATTTTAATATGATGCCCTTTATTATAAAAAATCTATAATAGTAGATAATGAATACTAGGAGTATAAAAATATATCATAAATTATTAGTAAAAATATGTGCTTTGCGCTAAAAAAAACTATTCACTAATTAATTTTCTCATCATCCATTTCTCAGCGCGGCTTTTTATATTGTTCACGTTCGAGTTGTTTCCGCATCGTTAGAACTAAACAAACTCAACGAATTTTAATGACAGTTTGGGCCCCCATCATTAAAATTCTGGCTCCGTCACTGCCTATATGTACATTTTTTAGAGTCTCAAGAATATCATGATACAACTTTGTGGCTTAATTATTCTCGTTACACATGCTACTGATTACACTCTTATGCTTAGATTCATCTTTGATCTTCTTTGATCTTCTTTACACATGCTACTAATTAATTATAGTAAGCTAATTTCCTTGGTTGGCTCATAAGAGTCATTGTTGTGTTTGAATTTGAAAGCAAAGTCAAATAGACATTTGTCCCACCTCAAATATGTGGCGCTTCACTGAATATTTGTGGGGAAATTGTTTTGTTTGATTTTTGCACTAGAGTGTATGCGAAGGTTTTTTTTTTAAATCCCTTAAACTAAAACACGTTTCCATAAAAAATACTACTCCGTAATAAATTTTCAATACACCATGTACTTCCATTTTCGCCCATTAGCGACAAACCAATCGAGCCAGTTGGGTTTAAACCGTTTAATCCAATTTTTAAAACATTGATAAGTATATTGGGTTCATTTTTAAGCCACTTTTTAACAATTTCAAATTATTCGGTCGAAATTAGTTAACTTCTCACCACGGTGTGTGTAAAGTGAATATGTTAAGAATTTACATTAATATAATGCACTATGTCCGAATAATATTGTTATGTTTGAATGCTTTATTTGCACAATGTGAAAGTCGAAAATTGGTTAGTTGAGAATTTGACCTTTGAATTGGGTATGGTCCCAAAACTATATGTAAAACGCTTTGAAAAAGATGATAGGGAATCTAAAGTTGTTTTTTTTGTCCATAGTTATCTTACGAATTGTTAGAGATGATATTTCTTTTCGAATTGTTAGAGATGATATTTATTTTCTGTATATCTCTTTACCATAGTCATCTTTTTAATCGTAGAGATGATGGGAATCTACATTAGCTTTTGCATATTATCTTAATCTTACGAGAGTGTTATATAGCTAACTCATATTTTAATTGCTAACTACAACTAAATAATAGTCATTAGATATTCAAATTAAGGGCCTAGATCATCAATCCCTAAATGTCAATGAAAAACGTCAATAAGACCATATGAATAATTCCAAAAAATATCAATAGGGGTATTAATGTCAATTAACTACATGTTTAGTTATAACTAACTTTTAAAAGAAATCCCAAAACTTTAAATTCATATAACATATATCAAATTAAAGATAATTTCATAAGGATTCCAACGATATCCTGCATGCATATGTTCCGACGTTAAAATTTGAAAAAAAAAATTGAAAATTTTTAATTTTTTCGTACAGCAGAAATGTCAACATACTATATAAAATATGTCAATATAATACATGTAGAATGTCAATATAAGCAATGAGTTAACATTCTTAAAGCATTGTGTTCATTCTCAAAGCATTGTGTTGATATTTTTTAAACACTATATTGACATTTTCATCCAAAACCCTAATTTGGAGTTTTTTTTAATTTTTTATTTTATTTTATTAATAAAAACGAAAATTACACGTGGCAAATTGTAGACCGCACGTTTTCTAAAATCCTATGGCCTTAAATTTGTTGTAGTTAACAATTAAATGATGAGTTAATAATTGATCACTCCCCTATCTTAAGTACTATTATTACTTTATCAGTTCATAAGGAGTATGGTATTTATGGATAATACGATTTTTAATAAATACTACTCCCTTCGTCCCTAAAGAGTATGAACATTTGGTTCGACACGAGTTTTAAAGTATAATTGAAAAAGTAATTGAGGGATAGAAATAAAAGTTTTTAATGTATTATTAGTGAAGAATGAGTCTCACTTCATTATAGAGGAATGAGTGTCTAAAATTAGAAAATTCATAGTAGTACTTTTTAGGGACCAACTAAAAGGAAAATAGCTCATAGTACTTTTTAGGAACGAATGGAGTTTTTATGTTTTTTGAGTGGGGAGAGGAAGAGTTAGTGTTGATTTTATAGAAATAAAATGAACGGTAGTAGGATTGAATTATAAGAATCTAGTGTCTTCGGTCTTGAAGGTCATATTTCATTGAAAAAGGTTTAAAAAGTAGTAGTAGTACAACATTTTCACAAAATCCGTGTTAAAAAATATTCATAAAATATGTAAATGTGAATTTTTTGTGTTGATAATTGTATTTGCCTAATCTAGCATCTACATTCAGTTATGCGTGGCAGTTTTCAATATATCTGACGATGATTCATAGAAATATCATTTCAATTGTTTCTCCTTGTGGTAGTCTATGCGTTTGCAAACTGCAAGGTGCCGATTGGTGAAATATACTCCTCTAAATTTTTTAAAGTATGAACTATTTTCTTGCTATGAACTTTTTAATTTTAAAATAATTTTAAAATAATTACACAACATATTACTTTTATACATCATTTGATTTACAATTTATACCATTGAACTACATTACTAATGTGTGGAGCCATTCTCCATAACTCTTTATCTATCTCTTTTAGTTTACTAATTATACATTAAAACACGTCAAACTACATATTAATTTAGTTTTTAAGGACGGGGGAGTAGTAACAAAGTATAATAATATTAAATTCTTATTTAATAATATTAATTAATTACTGTGTAGCCGAACCTTTTCGTTTTCTTTTCTTAAGCAATTAAACCTATATTATATTTATAGGCAAAAAATTATTAAAAAGCAATAATAGAATAATAATTGAAGATAGAGAATTTAGTGACTGCCATCACTCATAACTCACATGTTAATGTAGCGGGTACGGTCCCACATAATTCTTATTAGTAGCGTATTCAGGATCAAGGGGGCGAAATAAAATTTATAGGAAGCTAACGGAGGAGGGAAGAGCGACGTCGAAAGCTATCGGAAGAGACGATAATGGAAAATTACTTCCAGGGCTATGATGATAGCGTATCACCAGGGAGGGGCGGTTCGCAGTCACCCCCTCCTGCCCCCAGGATCCGCCACAAATCCGTACCAACCTCCCATATTGTTGTTGCCTGTTTCTTCCTCTCACCTTTTTACCATACTTTAATTGTAAAATTAAATTATAGTTACAAGAAAACCTTAATTATAAAAAATAATGGGAAATGGCACTTCCAGTTTTATTATAAGCTGGGAATAGCATTACAATAGTACTCCACTAACATGTTACATGACCCATAGCTTTTGCATGAAATAGTAGTCTGACGAGCAAAACTCTGAGGTATAATAAATTGTTCAATGTTTAATTATAACTAATATATAAAATTCTCAAATAGAAATTTATATTTATTTTCCTGATAAACACTACTCATGTACTCCTGATTTTGTACTTCTTGTAGTGGTATCGTTCTTAGGATTAGAATTCTGTATCAACTGGGAATATGACTATGTGCACATGAATCTATAGTTCTAATATTTCAATACAATAAGTCAATGACCAATATACACGCCAGTCAAATAAAGCCTCTCTCTTTTTATTTGTAGTACTACGAAATTAAGGTGAAATTACAAAGCCTTTTTTTATTTGAATGAATTAAGGTGAAACACATTACATCTTTTGTAGTATTATTATTTTATATCAATAGATAATCTTTTCCTTTTTGTCTGATCCGTATTAAACTAATTGTTTTTTTTTTTTTTTTCTAATTGTAACTTACTTTTACTATTATTCAAATAGGGGCGCACTATGGTCCATAGAGGTCACCACGGTTCAAATAACCGCCTGTTGTAACTTACTTTTACTATTATTCAAATAGGGGCGCACTAGGGTCCATAAAGGTCACCACGGTTCAGGTTCGAAAAAATGCCGAACCTGAACCGGCCCGCCTAGGTTCCGGCGGTTCCGGTTCTTGAACCGGTTCAGACACGGTTCATAGCCGGTTCAAGACCGGCGATTTCCAGACGGTTCCGGACCGGTTCCGGCTTGGACCGCCGGTTCAAGTTCGGTTTTTTTTTTTTTTTTTTTAAAAAAAATTATTCATTTATAGTACTAATTACAAATTACACCTTGTAGTTGTAGTCTTTTACTATCGAATAAATAAATAAAACGAGAATGACAATTGACAAATAGAGTAGAAGTCGACATTGGAGTTGGACAATTGGAATTTTATTGATACAATTGTACAAATTTAACGATATGTCGATGTCGATATTACAAATACAAATGTTGAAAATTGAAATTACAAAAGAGTCAAAAGACTTAATACATAACATAATACATGCTTGTTAGCTTGTATAACAATTTAAATAAAAAAACTTGAAGTAAAAAACAATAAATTATAAATGTAAATAGATAGTATATATATACTCTTAGTCGGCGAATGAGATGTTTCTAGATAACTAAATTGAGGATACCTTTAGCAATTCAACCTTAATTGTTGAGTTTAATTTAACCATCAACAATCATGGTAGAATTGTCAAAAGTCCCCCGGATTTAGTCTTATAGAGAAGTCTTCTTCACCGATTAGAGTATATACAAATACAATTATATAATTGTATTTGTATATTTTAAAGTTGAAACAATTGAAAAAAAAAAAAGAAATAAAGGAAAAGGACTTGAGCCCAACTTAAATTTATGCTCAATTACATTAAGGAATCAAAGTCCACGTAGTTCTCTTACTTTACTTACCTATTTGGCAATCGGCGGTAGACCTCCCACTCCACCTCATTGTTGTTGTTCTTCTTCTTCTTCTTCTTCGTCGGGGTAGTAGTCTTGGTCGGTTTGTACTTGGGTGTTCCAATCTAGCTCTTGGTCTCTAATGCCAGCCGAACACCAATCGTCAAGTAACATGGTGGCTTCCATATTTTGGCCGGATAGTCTACTTCTTCTATCATCCAAGACGTTGCCTCCAACAGTAAAAGCGGACTCGACGGCGATAGTGGAAGCCGGAATTGAAAAAATCTCCTTGGCCATTTAGAAAGTATGGGAAAATCTTTCTCATGTGTTCCCCACCAATCAAGGATGTCGATTTGGTTGGGAACGGGACCTTCATCTTCATTCAAAGAAAAACATGAGTCAAAATATAAATCTAACTCACTTACCGGCCTTGTCGACGAACTGCCGCTGGTGGTGTAACCGTATAGGTCGGCCAATTGGGATTGTGCGTCGGGGTCATCAACTTGAAAGAACCCAAAACTGTGTTGTTGATGAGGGATGGGTCGTTGTCTCACTTGGTAGGTACTGTTGTACTTGGCTTCGTATTCGCAAAGAGAGTTCGCAACTCAAACTCAAATGCATGTTTGATGACAGCGAGATTGGGGAGGTTTATTTGGAATGTTTCGGACAAATTTATGTTGTAGTCCTCATTGGTGTCCGATTGCAAAGACCGAAGTGGTTGAAGGTCAATAGAACTCAAATTGTTGTAATAAAATTCTAAAATCTTCAAGGTACCGACTAATTTCCATTTTGGATCCAAAACCTTTGCAATAAAAAACACCATTGGAATCTCACTGAAATACTTAAGCCATTTGTCAATCATATAAGACTCGTATATTTAAAATATGACAAATGCATCTTTGATGAAAATACTTACCATTTATAACCGGGGCACAAGCCGCAATTAAGTCGGCAATACTTGCAGTGTTAGCGGTTGCATTATCAAAACCAACAGAAAAGACCTTATTGCACAATCTATATTCATTCAAAACTTGAATAATTGAAGCAACAATCGCGGGTGCGGTGTGTGGCGTAGGAAATTGTCTAAAACCAATCAAACGCTTGTGCAACGTCCAACTATTGTCCAAAAAATGACATGTAATGCCCATATAAGACTTTCTTTGAAAAGCATCAGTCCACACATCAGAGCAAATGTTTACTTTGTGACCCAAGATGGACAAAAAACGTGTTACTTCTCTTTGCTTCTCAAAAAATTGTCTGTTGTTAGATCTTTGATGTGAAGTTGCGGGTATTCATTTAGCACCGACATTAAAAGCGGTTTGCATAGTAACTTCATATTTTTTGTCATCAAAAAAATTGAAAGACAAATGCTTCATTGCAGCCCATCTAACCATAGCATCTTGAGCGACTTTATGATCATATTTAAAAAGAGGCGTACCTGTTGTTTCAGACGCACCGGACGGGAAGTTTAGTTGGGTTTGAGATTTGGCGGTTCCATATTCGATCGGATGCTTTGCCTTTAAATGACGATGGAGAGTACCATAGCCCCCACCGGCAAAAAAGGGGTAGAATTTATCGCAATAGTTACAATATGCGACAAATTCATTAGTCTCTTGTTGAGTGGTTGGATATAGTACCGAGACTTTTTTACAATGTTTAACAAAAATATCCGATTTCAACGCCTTCTTATTAGTCTTACCCCGCCCGGTTTGAGTTTCAGGAGGAGGAACCGCTTCATCATTTTCACCAACTTGTCTGGCGCTCGTCGGAGGATATTGTTCAGATCCTCCACCTCCAGTTCCGCCATTACCATCGTCGTCGTCGGATGATAAATTCACGTTGCCATAAGAGTGATAAGACTCGTAACCTTCGCCGCCAGCGCCGCCACTCATGTGGCTAAGTACCATGGCAGCCCTATGATCTTCTTCGGCCTACAAATATTATATACAAACGGTATAAATAATGTATAGTACCAAAAACAAGAATATATTTATATATTATATATAGTTGTGACTTGTGAATTTAAAAAGAATTTGTAAAATTAATGTTCGAACAACTTACTTGCAAACGTATAGTGGTTTGTCGGGAAACCTCATCCATAACCTCAGGACGACTAGGGTGCCTTGATTTCCGACGACCACTTTGATCTTGGTCTTGGGCAATTCCCTTGCCCCGATCACCACCACGACGAGATGAAGACATTTTTTGCAAATTGAAAAATAAAGAGAGAGTATAACTAGAGTAGTGAGGGATGATATTATTATGATAGACAATTGAAGTAAATTATAAGAACAATTTGCACAAATATTAGTAAACAACTTGAGCAATTAGAGAGAATGGAGATAGAGATGATAGAAATTGTTAGATTGAGACAAGAAATCCTTGTTAACACAAGAATGAGGTGAGTAGAAATGAAGGGGAGAGGGGGTATTTATAGGAGAAAAAAAATCAGATTTAATAAAATTAAAAAAAAATTGAATTTCAAAATTTTAAAATCGGCCGGTTTACCGCCGGAACTGCCGGTTTCGGGCCGGTTCCTGACCGATTTCCGACAAAACCGGCGGTTTGGTCGCCGGTTTCTGACACGAAACTGCCGGGTTCTGCCCGTTCTGCAACCCTACGCCTGAGCGCCTGAAAAAGTTGCCGGAACCGGCAGTTTCTAGACGGTTTCCGACCAAACCGCCGGTTTGGTCGCCGGTTTCTGCACCCCTACGCCTGCCACCGCCTGCCACCTGAAAAAGCTTGCCGGAACCGGCAAACCGCCGGTTTCCGACGAACCGCCGGTTTCGACCCGCCGGTTACGGTTCTTCATTTCTTGAGAACCTGAACCGGCCCGTCGGAACCGCCGAACCTTATCCGGTTTCGAACCGTCACCGCGGTTCCGGTTCACGGTTCTGAACCGCCGGTTACGGTTCTGGGCCGGTTCGGTTTGGTGACCTCTAATGGTCCATAAGGCAAATTCTGTCAAAAATTAAAGCAAATATCTGCCCTTGGATCCTTGGATTGGATGGTTGTGGTCATAATATCCGAGCTACATTATTATACTAAAAACGTTACATTATTAACTGAGCTACATTATTAGACTACACAATCTACATTATTAGAATAAAGCGCGTTACATTATTAGCCGAGCTACATTATTAGACTACACAATCTACATTATTAGATGACACGTGACATTAATCTAACGATTACATCACATGATCCAATAGCTGAGATTTGCTTTGATTTTTGACAGAATTTCATTTATGAACCTGATCACATCCATATTCGGATAAATGAATATGAAGAACATATGCTAATCAAACTTCATGGCATCCCTAAGGGGAAATCAAACGTGTTTTCGTACTAAGATTTATTAAAATAAAACTTTTATATAGTGAAACAACAAAATAAATATAACTGTGAGGAAATTTAAGTTTATTTTCCCTAGTTGTTGCATTCCTAATGTACTTCATTAGAATTTTAGCTTTACTTAAATTTCAGACGCATAAAAAGTGATGAAATGCTTCTTATACGTCCATCATATATATTCAGATGCCAATATTAAATATATAATCTATGTGACAAAATGACAAAACAACATAAAGTGATAAAACCAACATTTCTCTCACCATTTAAAAATGACTTGTGAAAAACGTGAAGACAATTACCGGGAAGTTTGATTGCAATTAAGGTCCACCGTCCACACATATACTCCGTAAACTTCCGCAACTAACAGTCATCTCTCTATTACTACTACTTAAGCACCTTCTTCTCATATGAAGTCAACAAACTCGAACAAATCGAATAGAGAAGAGAGAGAGAATGGAGAAAGCACTTAACAGACAGAGAGTTCTGCTGGAGCATTTGCAACCCACTTCCTATTCTCGCCACAACCCTCAATCTTCTCTATCCGTGAGTTTCTCTTCTTCTCTCTCTATATCTCTTGATTCAATCAATTCGTATGTGATTGCAATTATTTGATGTGGACTATTTTATGCTTTTTTTTGGATATGAACTCCATTTGAGGTGTATTTCTTCAGATTGAATTGCTAGATTTTATTCGAATGTTATGATCCTCGGTGGTATCGCCAGCTTTTCCGAATCCTGATCGATGTTTAGGTTTTGCAATTGTAGAGACTGTGATCCTATCTTGGGAAATTTTAGACATCAGTCATTTTGTCTCATCCAGAGCAGTAACCTTCGTACCAGATTTAAACTTTCTGAAAACTTTAAACCTCAACAGACAACAATAGTTTCTTTAGTTAAACAACTTGATATAGAAGATTTGTTACGAGCCTTGAATTGACGTGATTAAAAAATAAAAGTATGCTTATTTCGGATTCTCATTGACTCAATGTGATTAGGCCTTAGTGTTGTACAGCTATCAGCCGACGCTATAGAAGAGCATCCTAATGATCTCGAGGCATCACGTTGTTGTAGTATTGTAATCATATGAAATATTAACCCCATTCATCATGATGATTTCTCTTAACAGCAATCCATATGTTCGGCGGGGGATGGTGGGGCCTATCAAAGAACAACTGCTTTTGGAGATGACATTGTTATCGTTGCGTGAGTAGTCTATTGTACAATCGTTTGTTTACTGCAATATGGACTTGTGAAAAGTTGCAAATACTAAGTGCTTCATGCATCTATTGTGTCTTGCAGCGCTTATCGAACTGCCATATGCAAAGCTAAGCGAGGGGGATTCAAGGATACCCTTCCAGATGATTTGCTTGCCACTGTACTAAAAGTAAGCTTTAGTTTTCATTCAAAGACAACCATCATGCAGGACAAGATTTGATTTTCTAACTTGTTTCTTGTTATTTGTTTTCAAATGATACTCTAGTTTGATTATAGAATTAGGTATATGATAGTCAAAGTTGACAAGAGAGCACCTTAGCTGAAGCTTTCCTAATATAGTATTTGTTGTAAGATGTTGCTCTGGTTTGATTCTTGATTAGTTATGGGAGTACCTTTTTTTTTCAACCATGGTGTTCTTCGCCTTTTCATTTTGTATCTTCTCCTGATTGCAGGCGGTGATTGATAGAACAAATCTCAATCCCTCTGAGGTGGGAGATATAGTTGTAGGAACTGTCTTGGCTCCAGGTTCACTCAGAGCTATTGAGTGTCGGATGGCAGCTTTCTATGCTGGTTTTCCTGGTATATTTTATCCGAATGCAAAAAAATCTTACTTCATTTCTTATATTTCATGTTTCCGAATGATGTATCATTTCAAGTTTCTTTGAATCTTGTTACAACCTGTACAACATGTATATTCACCTTTGGTATTTGAAAGTTCTATTCCTTAGGTTGTTCCTCACCAATTCTGAAACTTCATTTCTAAACAGATTCCGTACCTCTCAGAACAGTCAATAGACAATGTTCTTCTGGTCTCCAGGCTGTTGCTGATGTTGCTGCCTTCATAAAAGCGGGATATTATGATATAGGTAAGGATGAATCGCTCTCAACAATGGTTAAAATGCCTTATACTGACCATTGGTCATTATTAACAATGTACAGGCATTGCTGCTGGATTGGAGTCTATGTCGGTAGACAATGTCGACAGGTTCAAGTCGGATAACCCAAAAGTATGTGCAAATTATAATCTGTATTATTATTCTCTCTGCAAAAAGCATGTTAGGCCTCGGAGAACTTACTATTTCCACTACCATTTGCTGTTCGCAGAAAGACATTTTCACTCAAGCTCGTGACTGTCTCCTTCCAATGGGTATTACTTCTGAAAATGTTGCACAACGCTTTGGAGTAACTCGGGAAGAACAGGATCAAGCTGCTGTGAGTTTTCTTCATTGTTGTTAAAAGTTGATATATTTTTAACTCAAACTGGTGATGACCTTCCCTACTTGAAATGGAAACAGGTTATCTCCCATCACCGAGCTGCAGCTGCAATTGCAGCTGGGAAATTTAAAGATGAAATAGTTCCAGTTTCTACTAAGGTAAAACTGAACTTGCAATGTACTCATATGTGATGGATATTACCTTCGGTTGTTTTGGCTCATAAAATATTTCTTTGAAGATTGTCGACCCTAAAACTGGTGAGGCAAAACCTGTTGTAATCTCGGTAGATGATGGGGTTCGACCAACCACAAACTTGAGAGACCTGGCAAAGTTGAAGCCTGCATTCAAGAGCAGTGGAACTACAACAGCTGGTAAAAGAATTATTTAACTTATTTTGCAATGCGAACTACATAGTACTTTCTTGTGTTGGGTGACTAAGATAACCTTCTGATTTCGCAGGAAATGCAAGTCAGGTGAGTGATGGTGCAGGAGCTGTTCTGTTGATGAAACGAAGTTTAGCTATGCAAAAGGGGCTTCCGATTCTTGGCGTATTTAGGTGAACATCTCCTTCTGGATCTGTATACTTGATACTCAAGTACTTGGAAATTTTTATCTAGCTTATTGCATGGTTCTTTATTTTTGCACCTACATGGCTAGATCATGGATAGAAAGGTTAACACTTATCATGTCTCATGAATTGACATTAACAACTTACATTAAAGAAGTAAAATAAACATATTCTGTTCATAAATTTACAAATTAGTTTGGCGTGTGTTCTTTTTGCAAACTACTCATATCCTTGACATTCTCCACGTGAATTCTTCATTTGGTATCATCTTCATTGTGTAAAAACATACTGTCTTGATAAAACAGAAACGTGATAATAATAGTTTGCTAGCTGGGGAAGTCTTTATACCAACACTTTTATCATGTTCTCTTTATTAAGCATATAACACATGTACAATAACTGGCTTGATCTGATTCGCAAGCTTGTTGACTTTTCTTTCCTTATACTAAATTTTGCCTGTAGGAGTTTTGCTGCTGTGGGTGTGGAGCCTGGTGTCATGGGTATCGGCCCAGCTGTTGCTATCCCAGCCGCAGTCAAGTCAGCTGGTCTCGAACTTAAGGACATTGACTTGTTTGAGATAAATGAGGTATTTGGCTGACTGAATTATAACAGTAGCAGTACTTCGGCAACTTCAAAATCATCTGATTGCCATTGATGTACAGGCGTTTGCTTCCCAGTTCGTATATTGCTGCAAAAAGCTAGACCTTGATACTGAAAAAGTAAATGTAAACGGAGGAGCAATGGCCCTTGGACATCCCCTGGGAGCTACAGGTAATGCATGATTGCAACATCAGACCAAGAGAGTGATGATTGGTTGGATTGATTGATGAACAATCTGTTTTCTCACTCAGGTGCTCGTTGCGTTGCTACAATACTTAATGAGATGAAACGTCGTGGCAAGGACTGTCGATTTGGTGTCATATCCATGTGCATAGGTAATCGATCCTCTCTTTGCTGTAGTACAAAGTGTATCAGATTTTGGACATGAGAGTATATATGACATCTGTTACTGGATTTGCAGGTTCAGGCATGGGTGCTGCTGCTGTGCTTGAAAGAGGGGATTGCGTTGACGACCTCACCAATGCACGCGCAGCCAGTGGATAATGTATATGTATCGATTGCAAATCCTTAATGGAAGTGTGATTTAGGAATTGTGTGATTTGTATAAGCAATCATTGCATCTTGTATTAATAACCGATATATGGTCTTGGACTCAGTATTGCAATGCATTATATCAACAATCGAAGTTTTAGTTATACAAAGTTTCTTATTTGGGACGATTCCTGTTCAGAGATCACATTAAATTACTTCTGATGGATCGAGTATTTTGATATAATCAATCATCTAAAGTAAGCACTCCCTAAAAAGGGCCATTGACACAAGATGAACAAGACTCTCTGGATTAAAAAAAGACTCCCTAAAATACAACGATTTGAACGTCAACGGGATTTAAATCTCAAAAATAGTTCACGTAGACAATGACACTAAAAACTAACCAAAGTTTTAATCTCGAAATAGTTCATTTAGACAATGATACTAAAAACTACCAAAGTGAGACCTTCGACAGTTTACTAAACTATACAAGATACTCCCACATTTCCAAGCTCAAGAAAAGAAGAGAGAAAGAGAGGTATAGAACATGAATAAGCTAAAGAGAAATGACATTTTAGATGATACAAGTGGAAGCTGAAAGGTTATAATACCAATCCAGTGTAAGATAAAGAACAGAGAAAGGTCACACATTTTCAGCAGCTGAAAAGAATGAAAATAAAAGAGGGTTTTGATTATTCTTTCCCTATCATGTGGGGAAAAATCACATCTAATACATGAACAGGCCCAGATATAAAGCACGTTGACACGTTCATTATTCTGGGGTAGATCTGGTACATTATGACCCTTGTCTCGGTCATATATGCCGAATCTTCATCACGAGGTCACCTGCATCTCATCAGGTCAGACAAGACCCACCATGAGCTTCTTCGAGGTTACTTGCAATTTATGGTTCCCTATTGTTGACCTTCATCCGACTCAGCACGTGTTAACCTACGACGCCGTCTTGGAATTGGAGAAGCATTATCACCAAGATCACTCATTATATTAAGGTCTGTATCATGATCCTGGTCATCATCATCATCGTCATCATTGTGATGGCCCAATAGATTTTCCCCCCAGAGATAGCGACGTCTGGAAGAGGTTCCAGCTCGGCGATGTCTTGCTAACTGTCTTGACCGGCCACCTCTTGGTTCAGCGCCAGGTTCCAGTGAACCAAACATCTGAAACAGGAATAAGGTGCTCAACAACCGGCTACCCTCACCAGCACCTCCACTTCTATCTCTTTCACCCGACAGCCTATCCCCACCATCAACCACATAGTCACCAAAGACAACAGCCCCTGGCATGGCTGAACGAATTGCACTAACAATATCATTGTACTCCCTCTGACCTTCAAGGCGATGCCAGGCTCTCTGTCTAGATGGATCGACATCGGCCGGGCGCACTGTTGGATGAACCCTTCTTGCATGCCTACGCAGCTCCCTGTAACTACCAGAGAACAGACACAATTCATGAGAGCAGCTTCTAGTCTTTAGGTTCAGGTGCTTTCTAGCCTCCTCAACAACTTTCCACCCCAAAACCTTCCCACGGCATAGAGGGCATCTCAATTTTGATACCTCTTCCGATTTCTCCATGTTGGGTTCCCCAATATCAAGGTTTTCCCAAACTCTTCCTTCTCCTTCACCAGAACTCAGATTAACATTGTGGGTGCTCTGCCCACCCGAATCTCCTTGACGCATGCCAATCTGTACCATGCTAGTTCGTGTGTGTGTGTGATTTGCATGATCTGTCGCCACTGTTAGGTCCAAATTCCCACTCAAAACAGAGTTATGACTACCTTCAGATGCCAAACTAGTTGCAGACAAGTTGTCTACATTTTCCTCTTTCAGTTTTTTAAAACGATCCAAACAATTTGAATGCCTATAGCTAGTATCACATATGTACGAGCGGCAACTCTTAACATGGGAACTGCAAATGAGAAGAACAGCATTGTGGGGGTGGTCCATGCATATGGGACATAAGGCTTCATCCAATTCCTTGTACAGATGAGACACATCTGAATCATGTGATATGCTTCTTTTCCTACTAGCCATTTATGTGCACTGCGATATATTACTAATATTGATTGCATTAGCACACAATTTTTAATGTACAAAAACAAAAAAACACAAACTGAAGACAACATGATGAAGTGGGAGCTTTGATGCAAATAATTATGATTTCATAAAACAAATGGGAGTTTCAACTGAAGTGAAAATGAGCATACAGACACACACTGAGGGAGGGAGAGGAATGAAGTATGAACAATTGCAGGCATCCAGCTCAATTCTAGATAGCTATTAATTTTATACTATCTCTTACTGAATTATCATTTCATCAGGTCATACACAAATAAGCATCAAACTCTATGTATTGTTATCCCAACATCCAAAAAATTCAACTTCATAGCTGTAAGACCACAATTCATCTACTCTACATGTCATTACCAAATCCACAAAAAGAATAAAGATCCTCAATAGATCTAAAAGAAAGCCCAAGAGGAACCTCTTTAAATTGAGGTATGTAGATATACAAAAACTTAAATTTTCATTTTAGCAGAGTGCCTCAATTACACAGAGAATAAAGGAAAAAGAACAGGACAAGAACAAGTTTATTAAGTTAGTTAGACACATTTTATTCCATGCTGAAACATTGTGATTTAAACAAAATTACAAATTCAAACATTATTGGTCATCATCCAAAACACATAGCAGCAGTAAAATCAGACCATCTTTAAAAGAGAGATCATAATTTTACATTTCGCTATGACCCCTAACAGCAGGTAAGATATATGTGAACATATCACAAGTTTGCAAGAATGATTCTTAGTGATCTGCCACTAGCAACGCATCTCTATATTGCATGCACCAAAATCACTAAACGAGTCCTCATAGGGCCATAGGGGTAACAAACCAAAAGAGGCAACTACTTACCAAAAAATAATTACCACTCATCATCCCTTACTGATCTGAAACAGTGAAGGACTGGGATCTGCTTCATACACTCAATCCAAACCCCACCCCGGAATCCCAGACCATTCATAGGTAAAAAAAAGGAGCACTGTGTTCATTTTAAACCACTACACAGTGTCAGCTGATACATAAGTTTGCAAATATTCATATTGCACGGAATGTCACGTAATCCCATCATGTAACACAACTTGAAATGTTATGAAGGTAATAGCGCATTCCTGTACACATTGATATCATCCATATTAGGTTTACTCACCGCTAAAAGGCACTGAGATTTCTCTTTTACTGGCAGCTTCAGAACCTTAAAACACAGGGTCTGAATCTTATAACGTTCTGATTTAGCAAATGACACAAAACAATATCTTTAGTTGACTTTATAGCAAATCGGATGGCAAGCCTTGATGAACTTTTCAAACAACTATTCAGACAAGCAGTGTCCTAAAATTCTCGGAGTAATAAGGCTTCAAGTTAAGAATTATTGCATATTTGTGGATCCACAATCACCAATGAGTCCCACAACCTGCAGTTGTATTATGGAACAAAAAAGGTCATTTGCATAAGATCCAACTTTGCAATTAAAACAATGACAAGGAAATATCACTCAGAATTTATATAGAAAAAGGAACAAAGAAATGCATATTGAAGCCAGAATGCAGCAACATTCAAACACGCCAACAAAAGCTTGGTTCACTTGCTGAACTAAATCTAACCCATATATTACCATTCAGCAAAATTGCATCCCATCTCATCTACAGATCTACAAACTCAGTAGCAAAGAAGAAAGCAATCGCAAGTCCTCGTTCAATGCTACCGTTAACTTGTTCAAGCAAACATGCTACAGGGGGTAGAAAGCCCATAAATCCTCTTCAAAATCATGAACTACAACTTCACCGCCTGAATTCAGCTTGGCGTTTTGATTAAACTCTTCAGATTACTAACTTGCTTCAAATTAAACTTAAGTAAGGCGGTGGATGGTTATAAAATACTACCATTGTACGAGTTGTGCACCGATTCGGTAAAAATTTACCAATCCCCAACAAAATTCCAGAAACTCAAAAACCGAAAAATCGATTTCCCAATCTACGTCTGTAAGGCTAATATTCTTTAAAGTTTCATCAGTAAGATCCTCAAATTACCCATAAATAATAAGAAAACTGAAATCACACGACATGTCAACAAGTCAGCAAGTAGGTTACAACGATCCGCAACAATTGAACGGGAAACATCAAATTAATACAAAATTAACCGATAGAAAATAAGGGTCGACGTGAAGGGAAAATAAAACGATGAATTAAAGGTGCGGAATTACAGTCGGCGAAATTAGAGATGGAGGTGCGATTATCCTTGATTGATTTAAAAATTGTGTTGAAAGAGTATAGGCTTGAAAGAAACAGGAAAATAAATGGGGTGGATTTTACGAGATAAAGTTCAATCAGAAAATAAGAGGGGTTGAATGTATATGGCCAAACACAGAGAGGTTGCGTCCCATATAAGGATTGAGGGTGGGAGCAAATGAAATGCAACATTATTTAAAATGTGATAATCTAATAATACTCCCCCCATTCCAACTTAGGTTTGTTACTCATTCCTATTTTGGTCCGTCTCAACTTAATTATTATACTTAATAAGTCTAATATTCCACTAACTTATTTTATTTATATAATAAAATTAATATTAAAAAGTGATCTTACAATTGTTTCATTAATTTTTTTAATTAATACTTTTTAATTTTTTTATAAATTGTGCCCACTTCAAGAGTGACAGTAATTAAATTGGGACGGAGGAAGTAACACGCAAAATATATTTCATAATCAGTTTCTTAATGGATAGGAAAAAGAAAACAAAAGGCGGGAGAGAATAAAATATGGTCAGGGAAATAACCACCGCCAGTTTGGGTGGGATCTACATTTGCTTGGGTGTCGAACTGTTGATTCACTATCGACGCCGACCTCCATCTTTTACATTTTTTATATTTTTATGGTTGTCTATAATTTTAAAAAAAATGATAATTGTATATATAGCGATATGTTTTATCAGAGGTTCTATTATCAGAGTTGAAAACTTGAAATCATTTGCAGCCATGTATTTTTCTTGCTACGTGAGCGCACCATCTAGTTCGAATCGCATAAAAGCAAAATCTAGTAATAATTTATTAATTTTACTATAAAGTTTTTTATGTTCCATATATTCCTTTTTTGGAAATGCATAGAATGTAAACTTTAAATATTGTACGAACTTCAAATTAATATCTGAACTGTTAAAGAATAACAACATATGACAAAATATTAGTAATAGAAAATGTCAACACAATGTCAACGATTGATGCTATGTTGATATTGTGTTGATACTATATTGATATTTTCTGTTGCTACTATTTTGTCATCTGTTGATATTTTTTAATGGTCCAGATTATAGTTTGAAGTCTGCAAATTTCTTAACTTTGGATCTAGTCCACCGAGCCGTTTATTCTGATGGGCGAAAATGGAAGGATCTTATTATTAATATACTTATTTTTGAAGCACTCTCACGAGAAACTATTTATCTTCTTTAGAATTAAAAATATTACAGGTTCATATTAGATCCTAAGGTAAATATGTCGCTAATTTATGATAATCAATTCAATAATTATCTAACTTCAATTGGAGAACTAAGATTACACTCACGACTTAGATATGGTTGTTAAGAGTGTATTCAAATTTGATAGGCGCATCTCAGGGTTTATCTCATTTTTTCTTGCCATATCAGTATTTTACCCATGACCTATTATTTCCCTGCAATGGAAGGGCCTCAGAGCCTATCTCACAGCCATTTCTTCGGCCCTATCGCCGCAAGGCCGATCGAGGTCCCATGGAGATCAGTCATGGCCGTTGGAACGGCCCTTTGGAGGACGAGAAAGGGCCGATCATCAGTCCCTTTTCCGCAGTGATGGCCGATTTGTGGGCCTGTAATGGCCTCGAGAGATCGCCATCCATTAATAATGCTATTACTCGAAGCATGATTTGAACTATTATTTTAATATTTTTATTAAAAAAATTCACATATTATATGTATGCATCATTGATATTAATTAAAATTTTCACATATTACAGTACATGTGAAAATATCTCATAGTATAATTTTTTGTGCAATAGCTACCAGACATAGTTACAGTATAAATTGTATAATTAAAAAAAAGTTTAAAAAAAATTAGATTTGTTAAATGGTTATATAATCCCCGTTTTCTAAGGCATTAAAATGACTTGGGACAAAAAAATTACAGGACTCCCACTGAAGCTTTAAACAATGATCCTGTTAACTATTTTAATGGACATGATCGTTCAAGACAAAAAAAAAAAAAAATCACACCCCACCATCTGTGTTGAAGATTGATTGTTACTTTTTATGCAGTCTTCATTTTGTTTTAATTTTGTAACGTGGCTGTGTTCCTAACTCAACACGTATCCCACTCACTCTCACTCTGTTATTCTCCGCATTCGCGCACCGATACCCGCCGGATTGCTTCCGGAAGTAGCCTGGATCTAGATTAGAAGCCGAGTCAGTAGGATATGGTAGCGCCGACGATGCCGAAGCCGGATGAGGCAAGTTCTTCTACGAGCTCCGGAGAAGTTTCCGTCAAGTTTGAAGAAGATACTCCGGAGGTTTCTGGTGCCGCATTTGATAGAAGCGCCGATGCTTCCGTCTCCAATGGAGCCGCCAGCGGTTCTTCTGGTGAGTCGCTGTTTTTGCTTCGTGAATTGAGTTGGTGAAATGTAGGATTGTGAGTTGTAGTTAATGGTGAAGTTGTGGAGGTTTCAATTTGCAATTGATAGCTTGAATTGTCGTTGCGTTCCAGTTTTTATTAGTTCGGTTGGATTATATGAGTTTGTTGATTTGTGGTTAATCGTGATTGATGGTGGAAGGGAATGCGAGAGCTAATTTTCCTAGGGGAAATACTATGCCGCCTGAAATCTTGAAATCCGAGAAAATAGAAGTGCCGCAGGGGTTAGAAAGGTCGAGGACAGAGAGGGAGAGATGGAGTACTAATGTTCATGCTGAAGAGGCTGCTCAGATTTTTGATGAATGTATTCCTGTGCAGGAGAAGGTACAGCCTTTTTACTAGATTCATGGTTTTAGTTGATGTTATGCATCATTTTCGATTATTAATGTCATTTCTGGATCCGTTATAGTTTATTCAAATTCTAATTCTAATTCTAAATATAGAATGATGTCCTCGTCCATTCTAAATTTGGTATCTAAAATTATAGTACTTCAAGTAAAGGAGTGTTTTTCATATCGAACTTTTTTTTAGATTTACACACACCCTATGACTTGAACCCCAGACCTATTGGATGGAGGACAAATGTCTTCGTTAGTTTCGTTTCACTCTCATTGCAAACATTTATGATACTAGTAAAACAATCACAATTTGTAGTGTCAAATGAAAGTTCTCAAGTTAATACCTGACAGATTACTTCAATGTGAAGAAGCAATGATTTTCTTTATAAATTTTGTCTATAGCTAAGAGAATCTTTATCAGCATGTACTGAAGATTGATCAATCACTTTCATTATCTAATAATTGCAATTTGTATATACTTCTGACAGATTAGTTACATTTCGCTGTCTCAGTGCAAACATTTTTAATACTGAAACAATCAATTTTGTAGTATTAAATGAAAGTTCTCAAGTTAATCTGACAGATTACTTCAATGTAACGAAGCAATGATGTTCTTTATAAATTTTGTCTATAGCTAAGAGACTCTTTATCAGCATGTACTGAAGATTGAACAGTCAATTTCATTATTTAATAATTGCAATTTGTATATCCGTCTGATACCAGTTGCAAATTAGATTTTCATATAGTTGCATTATTCTGGTACATCTTCCGCCGATTGGCTATTCTACTCTGTCTTGCTACATGTGTAGAAGCTGGCAACTGTTCATGAGTGACTTATAAGCAACTTTTGGATTGTTTTGTAATTCTGCTCTTCCTATTCTGGAGCATGACTCGTACTTGTACAAGTTGAAAGTAATATGGAAAACCCCTAGGACCTAGACACAAAGGATATATTAGTGCAAAAACGCATTATGTTGTTCGTCTCATCTGGGTATAAATATGTCTTCAGTCCAATTGCATCGATGTGTCGTACAGTTTGGTGAATATATGCCATTTCTATAGAATGCAACTGGCAACGTGGCAGAATACTTTTTGGGTGATTATTCAATTATGGTTAAAGTAATGGGATTGGTAGAATAATACATCATACTGTAAACATACCTGGGTTCTTTCGTTAAATATTTAAAACATTGCAGCTCAAATTGTTGAACAGAATTGCTACAGTTAAAGATGATGGAACTGTAGAATTTGAAGTTCCAGTTGATGTTGAACATCGTAGCCTTGCAGCTGGCTCCAATAGCGTACATACAGAAGTTGATGAGGAGGTTCTTGATGCAACAGACATTCAGTATATTCCACCATTGCAGATTGTAATGCTAATTGTTGGAACTCGTGGAGATGTGCAGCCATTTGTTGCAATTGGAAAGCGACTACAGGTTGAGTCAATATTGCAATGGAAACTACAGTATTTGCTTATCAATTAATTAGAATCTCATTTAGCAATCAAAAAGCAACATTTGGGTGTCTCAAACTATTTTAATTTGTTGTTTAAAGTTTCAATGCATTTTGGTAAACATATATTTCTGCTTTCACTTAGCCCAAATCTATGAGTGGTAAAAATCAGAGTCCTTTAGTACATGCACCTATTTCCATCCCCTGTTGTTGTATTCATCCTTATTCTTCTACTTGATCTTTCTTTTTTGTGTCCGGAAAAAACTTTTTTTATCTCTATAATCGTCTCTCCACATGTGTGATTCCAGTAGGGAACTGAGCATCTATTCAAGGCAAAATGTGTATATGTTAGTAGCCCTTCAAAACCCTGGATAAAGATGTTCGACGATGTGTGTTCTGGGTTTAAGATTGTAGTATGCGCCAAGGATTTTTTTCTTTAGTACATTTGAAATCCATCTTATAAAGTCCTTACTGAAGATACTTAGTGCAGGATTATGGCCATCGTGTGAGATTGGCCACTCATTCAAATTTCAAAGAGTTTGTCTTGACATCTGGATTAGAATTCCATCCTCTTGGTGGGGATCCAAAAGTTCTTGCCGAATGTATGTTTCTATACCTTCATTCTTAAAGCAGGTCTTCTTATTACTTAGGGACTCGGTTGTGGTTTATCATATGTTTGTGAGACTTTGTTCTCCCCTACAAAATATGATGCTTGATCATTTCTTGACTTCAAGTCTTCATAGATTAAAAAAAGCATAGAAGTGTTTCTCTTTGAGTTATGGTCAAGTGTGAAGTGACCTTTCTGAATACAAGGCTTGATATAACATCGCCACTAATCAATATATTTTTCTACTTCATTTAGTAGTTGATGTCAGAATCATTCTGTGTTAAGTACTTCTTGCAATGTGAATCTTGATATATGTGGTCTCCCCATGTTATAGTGACATTTGATCCTCTTAATGGGATGCATAAATAACGGATATAACTTCTTTCTTTACAGACATGGTAAAAAACAAAGGGTTCTTGCCTTCAGGGCCTTCAGAAATACCAATTCAAAGAAATCAAATGAAAGAGATAATATATTCACTGCTTCCAGCATGCAAAGATCCTGATAAGGACACTGGGATTCCTTTTAAAGCAGATGCAATTATTGCCAATCCTCCTGCATACGGTTAGATAATGCAACTTAGCATGTCTTGGCTCTCTGAAAACTGGTTTTTCAAGTTTTCATTACATGGTTGCAAACTTGCATATTTGCATAGTCTTCCTTGCAATTTTTCATGTTTTTGCACTTAATTGCTTGTTTGGTTCACGGAGAATGTTTTATCTCAAAGTTGTGGCTGTGGGGAGGGTTCTGCCTTTACTTTAATTAATGGAAATTTTATTTCTCCATTCTGAATGTATATTAATATGCACTAGATATATCCTGAATTAAGTATCCCCATTTTGAGAGTTGAGTTGGTTTCTATGTTCATGAGTGTATCTCCACCTGTTTGTTGTGTTCTATTAGTGCATGGATAAACTGATATTGCTGATGAAATGACCATCTAGATTTGTATCAATTTATTGCAGGTCATACCCATGTTGCTGAAGCATTGAAAGTACCAATTCATATATTTTTCACAATGCCTTGGACGTAAGTATTTTCTATATCGTTTTAAGTCATGGAGAAAATTATTATCGTTCTAATTTAGCAAAAAAATAAATATAGTGGATCTCTTAACAAGTTTGTCCCTCATGCTATCATGTTCACTTACTAAACAATGGTATTTTGCAGGCCCACAAGTGAATTCCCACATCCTTTGTCTCGTGTTAAGCAATCAGCTGGATACAGAGTGCGTTTTAAGAGTTTGTTTAACTTGTATATCTTGCGGTTTGTGATTTTCTACAAAAATTATGATCAATCTATTTCTTCCTCTCTGATATCCTTTGTTTGAATTGCTTTACAGTTGTCGTATCAGATTGTAGACTCCTTGATTTGGCTAGGAATTCGAGACATGATTAATGATCTTAGGAAAAAAAAATTGAAGCTTCGGCCTGTCACATATTTGAGTGGTTCACAAGGGTCTGAGTCAAATATTCCACATGGATATATCTGGAGCCCTCATCTTGTTCCTAAACCAAAAGGTTTTCACTTTCTTACTGCCGTTTTGCTTTAAGAAAGTAGTTTGTGCCAATGGATCAACCTTTATCATCTGGACATGATACCAATCAGTTCTCTTTCTTATCTTAAATTTTGAGATCCGTTTCATTTCATACTTGGTACTACTATTTAGCTCCATGTAAATTTAGATAGTGCTACCTGAGTATCGTAGCCATGTTGTCTTGCAGATTGGGGACCCAAGGTTGATGTCGTTGGATTTTGCTTCCTTGATCTTGCGACAAATTATGAACCACCTGAGTCACTTGTAAACTGGCTCAAAGCTGGCACAAAGCCTATCTATATTGGGTTTGGCAGTTTGGTTAGTACCCCAAGTTCCTTCACATCCCAAAAGTAAACCCCAGATAAAGAAGAAACATGAAGAAATGTGATTATTGTTTTTTTCTTTAGGGGTGGAGGTATCTTGTGACTGAGATTTTGTTAACATATTTCTTGAAGTTTTCTTCTCCAATATTGGAGTTTGAACTTTCACTGTGGAAACTTTACCAAGTTTTGTGATTCAATGGTTGGCACTGAGTAATTAATTGGAAAAACTGTTCGCCATAACTGTTCGCAGTTGCAAAATCCCCCCCCCCCCTCCTTCCTGCAACAAAATATGCTGCACATGCAGTAGAGATATCTAAGTTGTGTCAAAGAGAACATTTTTTCATTTCAGCTTGTTTGGCTTGGTCCTTTTGTCATAACATTCAATGTGCTGATTTTTTCTTCTATCTCAGCCTGTCATAGAGCCGGAGAAAATGACAAAGATAATCATTGAGGCTTTAGAAATAACTAAACAAAGAGGAATCATCAACAAAGGATGGGGTGGCCTTGGTAACTGTAAGTTCTCTTTTTCCTGACTTTTCCTGTCAATGATTTTCCAATTGTATATATATATCCTGAAAATTGGCTCATTTGACTAATGCTTCTTGCTTCAGTGGCTAAAGAAAAAGACTTTGCATATCTTCTGGACAATTGTCCTCATGACTGGCTGTTCTTGCAGTGTGCTGCTGTGGTAAGTTGTTCATTAGTAGTAATAGTTTTGCACAGTGGTCCTTTATCTTACTAAGTGCACCATCCTATTTACTGATATTTGTACAAAAGCAACATCTTGATTTTATATCTGTGTGTTCTGGGGGTGATAAATGTGGTTTTGGGAGTGAAGTTTCCGTTAAGTGTAGTAAAACCAGATCATCTAATTTTGCTTAGGTTTTTTGAGCAATAAGGTAATCTTTTTTGTGTACCTATATGTTTGCAGGTGCACCATGGAGGTGCTGGAACAACAGCTGCTGGTCTTAAAGCGGCGGTAGTGGCTTGGCTTGAAGTTTTTGTTGGTTCGACATTTTATGTTGACTCTTTAATGTATAATATTTGTTGGTGATGCAGTGCCCAACAACCATTATTCCATTCTTTGGTGACCAACCATTTTGGGGAGAAAGAGTCCATGCCAGAGGCGTAGGCCCTCCACCAATTCCCGTGGACGAGTTTTCACTCGAAAAGTTGGTTGATGCAATTAATTTTATGCTAGACCCCCAGGTACCACACCTTAGATACTCTACCATGGTTTCTAGTTGAAGGGTGTGCAAAATTTATTTTCAAGTGTTGGATTGATTTGGAGATCATGTGATCGATCTCTTGTAACTGTTAGCCACACATAAAGGGAGGAATTTCTTATTCGTATTTATCAAATACTTATCATTATTTGATTTGAATGTCATGGGCATGGACCTTTTTTGCAGGTAAAGGAGCGTGCAGTTGAACTTGCAAAAGCCATGGAAAATGAAGATGGTGTTATAGGAGCCGTGAAGGCATTCTTCAAACACCTTCCACGTGAAAAACTTGACCCCAACCCTGAGCCCACACCATCAAATATCTTCTCCATAAGGAGGTGCTTTGGTTGTTCTTAGAGGTGTATGTAATCTTTGCTTGCCCATGATTTCTATTCTTTATTTTTATTACTGTATGTTATAGTAGTAGTAGTTATGACTCGAGTAGTAGTCTTTGTTGTTATTTACTATCATATTGACAAAATTTTGCTTCGACACAAAATTCCAAGAATGATCAACTCTTTCCTCGACATCTTATTACTTCTCAAGTTCAAGTTTGCGCATGAATCTGCTGCTTGTAATGCAAATTTATCTGCTGTGTTCAGTAGATTTGGGTTCCTTGGGAAGTTTCAACTCTGATACCAGATGTTCTTTCGAAGCTAGGGAATGCATAAAAGTGACAAATTTATTATGATAGGCGTTGGTTATAAGAAAAGATGGATTAGTGTTTGATGAGAAAGGCCCAAGTAGGAAGGACACCAATCATTGATTTAAGGATGGTCATACTCATACGTATCAACTTTCATGTGAAATGCAAAGCCACTTAGGGGTAGCACAAGATCATGTGTCAGCCAAATTAAAACCTCCCAGCTTGGATGAAATTGGGAAGCAATAAATCTCTCTTTTACATTTTGCCTTGCTGATTATGAGGTATCAGTGGAGTTCAAAAATATAAAACTGTAAAATACAAGCTCATCGGCTCCACATTTTTATACCCATCGATGAGAACATGGAGTAGTATTTAGGAAATTTCATAGCATCAGAAAAAGGCCGATGCTCCTTCGTTCTAATGCAATGCATAGATGCCTTTTCCATGCGAATCTCTTGCTCAAAATTGTCTTAATTGGGTAAATATATAAAATCTTTATGCAAGTCGAAACTTGTTATAGAGCTCAAACTACCCCAGCTACACACAAATGCACGACATTGAAAATGTACAATGTCCTGTCCAAAGGAAATGCCAAAACCAGAGAATTCAACTCTAACAGGCATGATACTGATATATATATATATATATATATATATATTTGTCGTCGTTACATCCTCTATCGTCAAGTCCTATAGAGCCTGCATCTCAATTTTAACTTGCTCAGTTCCATTTGCTGAGGTTGATGCTGGATCCCGACCATTGTCAGCGGCACTCATCTCCTGGACTGGAGGTGGATTGACTACGGTCATTGGTTCGACAGAGACCTCTGATAGGCGTGACCTCATCTCCCGGTGCTCCTGGCACAAGGCACACCAATGCATGCAGCAGTGCACCAAGCAAGGGTCGCATGGCGAATTCTGTATGAAAAATTAAAATAACTGAAAAGTTAGAAAGCTTCCCAATGACTGGAAAACAAAGCTGATCCTCGAAAGCATGACTAAGCTAACTATTGTGGCTAAAATCATTATAGCTTTCTGCCCCGAAAGAACAATATGACAAGAGTATCAAACCAGCTCAGAGAAGACTCATTGGTTAGTACAATAATTTAAGTACAGACAAGAATAACTTCTTTCCCATCTTTCCCAGGGACCCCCTTTCTTCCAAGACTAATTTTTCTCTAGATGAGTTTAATATACATCTACTGTTAATTAAGTGCTACTTCCCTGTAATTAGCTTCACATTTAATTAAAATGCTAGTACTACTATTTAAAAGAGATGCTACCTTGTACCCAGCATCACTGCATAGCAGTGCACTGAAACCCCAAGTGGAGTTGGGTATCAGTACAACTGGTGAAAGTTTTAGTGCCAAAAAGCACAGACCGCGAGTTTAATGTACCAAGTGTGTCGCAAATTTGCACCGTGCAGACGTTTTTAAGACTAAGTCCCAAACTCATATAGTCATATTATATGCGTCTGCCATTTGTTAGTAATTGGCAAGAGCTGAATTTGAGAGCAAATGCAAGTAAGAATGAGGCTGACTGCAAATTCCTAGGAACAAGTAAAACAAATTTTGTGCAACCACCAACCAGTAATACATTTTTCACTTATGACAAATTTCGAATGAATTTGAAAGAAAATGCTTGAGAATTCTCCGACAACAGAAACAAGTTAGCATTCAGCAGTTGTGCAACAAAATTAATACATTTTCCAGAAATAGCAGCTCAATGAAAAGGTTATCTGAAAATGCAAATTTGAAGGTGGTGAAAATTGGTATCAGAACCATTTCATTATAAAGGCCGACTTATAAAAATAAATTTAGATCACCTTGAGATGATATTTCTTCTGCAGCGATTGCCTAACTAGGCCAGTGTAAATCCCACACATCCACCAACTGAAAAACAAACCCTCACCAATGAGAAATGTTGTCCTTGGGTCAATAAAACCGTGTAGAGCAGCAGTTGCTACTGCAAATGCTATGCCACCCTCTACAAAGATAGCATGACAAATGCAAGGGCCAGTCCACGGAGTATCTTCTCTCAGTTGCTCAACGTTGCGGCCAAACAGAACACAAGGGCAAAATAGTCCTGTCCTAACTATTGCAGATCAAAGCATAAAATTTAGAACCATCAACCAAACAAAAGCAGAATTGAGACCCAAATATAAAGATGAATTTTAATTCTGTTTAATGAAGGACTTCAATATAAAGTAAAATCTGACAAATACCTTTGGACTTACATAGAGTCTATTAGTTAGTTAAGAGAGGTTAACTGGTCAATATATTATAAATCTTTCAATGATAAATGTATTGAACTTTATTATATACATTAAATCAACTCAAAATATGTGGAAACCTTATTGTTAAGATTGTATGGTAGACATTTAAACTCCAAGAAGACAGATAATTAAATGACAAAGCAATTGTTAACTGTCTACAAGTGTTATTAAGCTTTAGAAATTGAACTTCTCTTTCACTGAATGCATGATAACTTACAACTTTCCACATCTTCTGCACAACCAAATATTCCAGTAGTCCAGGGTTCATCAGCAGGAGCTTGGTAGCTTTCAGGTAGAGGCTGCCCACATTCATTACACTTTTGAACATGCAACTGCAAAATGAACCACAAAGATAGCTTCTTAACTATAAACATGTGAAATAAAAGGGGTAAACGAGCAAATACGGAATATCTGGAAAACGGAGTTTAATTTTGCCTAGACTATCAAAATTAAGAACTACTAATAGGAAAAGTTTGGGCAAACTACTCATGTTATGCTAAAACCAAATGTTGGTCTGGATCAATAACCAGATAATTTATCTAACCAGTTGGACTGTTTTTAACAAACATGGTTCAGAAAATGGAAATGTTAGAATGTATCCATATTATCTGACAAGAAGAAAAGCTTATATTTAAAGCACCAAATTCAATCACCAAACTTCTCTTTTCCAGTGGTTCACCAATGTTCAAAATTAACCTCCGTACTAACTGATATTTAAAAGCATCAAGCTCAACCACCACCAATTTACACATTACCAGCTGGCTTCACACCTAATGTTGGAAAGGTCTCAAGTGATTTAATCTTCTAAGAACCACAATTAATGTCAGCTGAAATAGGCCATCCATTTTCAATCGTGAAATAACTCGAGGAGCGAACAAGAACTCATATTAATAGATAAGTGAACCATTGTTTCTGTGGTTTACTAAGACAAGAGCTCTATAGAGCAGCAGCAATCCAATTAATCTAAAGAAACAAGACTTCCTTTTTAACTTCTAGTTCTAGGGAAATCATTACAGGAAATGTCTCCCGGATATTGGCATCAAATAAGCAAGAATTGAAGACAAAATTACTGGACAGGAGAAGGAATATAAAAGAAAACCCACATATGTTTACACCCTTTGAATTGGACAGATTAAAGACAATGAAACAATGTCACCTAAAGTTGAACATTCGGGTAAAAGCACCACAGGCTTAAGTGTTTTCTGTACATTACAAAAGTACACGGAACAAGCAGGATCCAATCACCTGATCTAAACTACCATGACACAAATAAGAACATACAAAGAGTTCAAGTGTGCAAGAGGCCAGATTAACCCCGGATTTCAGTGCATAAACCCAAATCAACAACAAAAATCTGACACAGACAAGAGAAGATCGTAACCGAATAACCGTGCATCGAAGATTGATCAATACCGGTCGACCATTGAACAGAGCATATCACATTTACAAACAAAATTATAGAGATATAGCCATAGAGAACGTAATTAAGTGACAACAAACGCACAAATTGTACCTGAGGCACATCAATCGGCTGATTGAGCTCGCCGGGTTTAATGTCCTCCATCGGCGCTTGATCTTTGGTCAATTTGACATACCGAGAGGGGTGATCCTCCGCCATTTCAGAGCAGGATCAGCTCAATCGATTCGAGCACGATGAAGGAATAACCGAAAACGGATCCGCACGCACAAGCACAGTCGGTTTGACAGTATTAGTCAACAGATATGGAGGAAGGAGTAAAAGATGGGTAAACCAAATTAGCAGTGAATAACAAATTGACTTTACAATGAAAATGCGTTTAAATATTTAGAATGTCCTTTTATTTTTTTGACAATTTTATGTCTGAATTGCAATTGGGCAAGAACTATATATATGCCTATATTTAGTTTAGATGGAATAAGACTGTTCAGGCCTCGGTATATGTATGGGATAGTAAACTGTTTTAATCCAATAATAAGGACCCAACAGTAATTTTAGCTTAAAATAAATTAATTTATAATACAAAATTTCAGAGCCAATTTTAAAAAGGCCCACCAGGTGGAATTTCCATAACCAATTTACTGGGATAAATTGACTATATTTTGAGATGAAACAATTTAGTACAGTTCAAAATTATTTTTTTTTGGTACTATTAAGAGGTTATAGGTTAGTTTGCAGCTAAGATTGTTTTTGTCAAAATGTTTGCTTTGGAGAGAAAAGTAAAATGAACAAGTTCTCATTTTGCGCTATACTAAACGCATTTAATACTATTATGATTATTACTAGGACTAAATTATCCCTCATCTATTTCATTATATTATGAATTTTGAATTTATCTACTATTTCCAATATAAAATCAAGTATTATGAAAGTATAGATATACATCAATTATAATCTTGTTCAGATGGAAATATTTATCGAATTTCATTAACTTTTTACACATATTTTGTACAGTAACTTGTAAATTGAACTAAAATAAAATTCATCCCCTTAAATATGGAATATGTAAAGTAACAACAAATTAATTTGGTTATATTTGGTTGTTAATTTGTTATCCCTTAGTATATCCAAGTACATGGAATAAAATCAAGTCGAAATCTCTTACAAAGGTATTTTATAAGAGTTGGTCTGAGTTGATGTACCTTTACCGTAGAGTATGTGAAGCTAATTGTGATCGCTCCTATACTTTAAACTATTAACACTTTCTTTTGGATGTAATGACACATAAGTATCAAGTGTAGTTTACGTCAGAAAGGATTTGAATATATTTGTAGTTCTGATACTTTGTTATGTTTTGCTCATTTTATTTGAAAGCAACTATAATTGTGCTGATTTTGGGGTGTTTTTTCTTTATTTTCTGTTGGATTTTTATTCACGAATCTTCTGGAAGACCCTTTAGCACTTGGCAGCATGTTTGAGCTAAAAATGCAACCAAAACATCTATTCGCAAGAAATATAAGGTTCATTTTTGTTCTCGAAAGCCTCTAGTTTAGTCATCACCTTAAGTCTGTAAGTGCCTGATATAAAAAAAAAAAAAAAAAAAAGAACTCTTTCAATAAATATCTATAAAATCTGTACTAGTATTAAGAAACGGTGCTGGCTGGATTCAATTCAATACACAATCTTACTACAAATTCAACAGTACAACAAAATAAAGATAAAATGAAACTAATAAAAAAGAAATCATAGTAACATCCAAGTATTGAAATAACAACAAAAAATTAAACAATATTGTCTGGAAAATTATGGACACACAAGTAGTTATTTATTTGCAAGGAGATTTTCACGCAAATGAAACATCTCATTATTAAATAGTGTTGGTTGATATTATCTATTTTTATGTTTTTTTAAAAAAAAATTTGACTAAATTAGCAAACTAATTATAGGCCAAAATACCGGCCCAATATGTAGATATTGATGATGATCATGTGTGGATTCTGGAACCTTCAAGAGCAAATTCTACAAGCTTCCAGATGCCACCAATGCATCTTCCTCCTCACTATAAAGGCAGAGGCAACTCCGGCTCCACTTGAAAACATTTCCCAAGCAATTAGAAAATCTGAGTCATCTTTAGCCTTGTGAAACAATGGCTTCCTCTTTGGCTCTGAAAAGGCTCCTCTCCTCTTCCAGGCTTCTCTCCAGATCGGTCCGCCCCGCCGCATCCTCTCGCCGCTTCTTCAACACCAACGCCGTACGCGAATACGACAGCGACGACCGCGACCCCGATGTGATCAGCCGCCGCGTCTTCTCTCCGTTCGCGTTCCCAACGAGGAGCAGCCTGAGCCATATCCTGAACGTGATGGACCAGATGATGGAGTCGCCGGTCATGAGTGGAGGAGGCGGAAGGAGGAGCTGGGACGCGAGGGAGACGGAGGAGGGGCTGCAGCTGCGTGTGGACATGCCTGGATTAGGGAAGGAGGACGTGAAGGTGTCGGTGGAGCAGAACACGCTGGTTATTAGAGGCGAAGGGAAGAAAGAGGATGAGAGTGGGAGGAGGTATACGAGCAGGATCGATCTGCCGGAGAAGCTGTACAAGACAGATGAGATCAAGGCGGAGATGAAGAACGGAGTGCTCAAGGTGTTTGTGCCCAGGATCAAGGAGGACCAGAGGAATGATGTTTTCCATGTTAATATCGACTAGTGTTTAAATAACAAGTTCCATGTTTTTTTTCGTGATTCGGAAATGTTACTGCCTTTCTTCTTCTGATTTCCTCTACAATACCACCTCTCCGTTTTAACTTGCTGCTATGACTATGGTACGATCATATTTCATATTTTAGAATTCACATATTTCTTTTCTAATATGTTTTTCTTTTCATCAAGTTACTTATTAGTAGGGATTTACTTGTCTTTTACACATTTTTGTTTTCTTATTCATTAAGTTAATTATTACTATTATAAATTGTTTTCTTATAAAAGTGTACAAATAAGTAGGATTGCAAGTCATCATGTTAAAAAAAAAGTACAACAGATTTCACCTTTCTCTAAAGATGTTCAAGTTTGGTTTGGACAGCCAACTCAGCATTTTTAGACTAAATGCCACGTCAAATTTGCCACGATTCTATTTAGCAATCCAAAAGCGAAAAAGTTATAAACAAATAGCTACGAATAGATTATTTAGTTTACATATAAATTGATAAAAATAAAAACACCAGAATCAGTTATTAGAGCTGTACCTATTTCTAATAATTAGCACTAAATCAAAACTAAGCAAGAAAAGATTCTCAAGCCTTTCTCTTCATGCGTTACTACATACTTCAGGGGATAAGTAATATACTACTAATTTAGTTACTTAGCAAAGCCCCGGTTAAGAATCCTACTATAAGTTTAGCAACAGTAACAACATCAATGCTCTTATTAGCATTGTACAAAATTTGCAGACATCCCTCCTTGCTGCTATGATACTACTGCTGCTACTCCTTGTTCCTTGAGGATCTGTCTTTGCGGTGTCCACCAAGAATACGAGAAATCTGAAGACCTCTACTGAACGCTTGGTTGAACAACATTCGAGTTTGAAACTCAGACACAAACGGGAACCATGCAAGAAACGCTACAGGTGTAAATAGTAGCAGCCCCATCAAGATCTCATAACCACGTGCCAAAGTTCGAACAGAACCCCAAAATCCAGCTCTTTGAACAATTGGCTTACATGCTTGTGCAATCTGTCAAGTGAAAGTGGACATATTTGGATTATGAAGCAGCACATTTGAAAGAAAAATGGAGTTCCTTGCAATGAAACTAAGAAAGGAGTTAACTAACCAGGAGTAAACCCCAACCAGTAGGCAGGAAGGCGAGTATGCAGACTACAATATCTCTTGGCGTCATGTGAGGGAGAGCGATCAAAATAGCAAGGATAGAGACAAAAGTAACAAAGATTAAACCCTTGATAAGCCGAAAAACAAGCTGGAAGTTTGCACTGAACTTCCTCCGTCCAACTGAGACTGTCTGGAGAGTAAAAACAAGAGAAACAATGAAAATCCTAGTTGAAAGACATCAGCATTTGTAATTTGCTGCTTCCATTTGAATTAATATATCATTTGAAACAAGAAATATTGTCCAATTTGGCCAAGTTGTTGACATTCTCAAGCACGCAATATGGTTCTAACATAAACAAACTAGAATTAGTATATCACTTGAATGCAACTGACAAATCTAAATGGGCATTTGTCAATTTGGACACCTGGCAGACGTTAAAATTCGCCTGTAAAATGCCATCAAACAGCAAACTGCACTTTCTAGGTTACTAATTATAAGCAATTTTCATATTGTGCAGGTTTAAATATGCAAACCATCTCTTCATTAAAATTAAGAGTTATGAGAAGGAAAACTGGTATGTTTGTCTTGTCCATATCCAAGAATCATAAGAATCACAGTAGAAGATTCAGAAACAGGAATAAAGTAACCTCACCTTCATGACAAAAAGGATCAGGAATATCACTAGCCATGATATGCCATATACCTGCAATACACACACCAGTGTGAATCACAAAACTAGCAACTCCAAAAGAATTTTCTTTAATCAAATAAACAAAAAGCAAAAACTAGCAGAGAATAAAAGACTTTCAAGTAAAAACATACCAGAACACTTTTAGTATGTCTGGTGATGTGCAAGTGATAAACAAGCCCATATTGATATATAAAAAATCTCAAGGCCAATATAATCTCAGCAATGATGCCCAATTTCCCTGAATGACGAAGATGGTCCTGTTCTTCCTCCCACCATGATTCCCAACTTTTTTCTGACGGAACACCGATACCTCCTCGGTTACTAATCCACTTGTTCCAATCAATCCAATCATCAACTATCTTTTGCCACTCAAAACCAGAAGGGTTGAAAAGAAAGGGAGCAAAAAGCCAGGTGCCAACCATAAACCACATTGATACAGTAATCAATATATATGCAACAGTGCCCCTATAGGATTGCCCAAAGATTTGATAAACAAGAAGTAATATCATTAACTCAAGTCCCTTAACAAAGTGGCTCCGAGAGTATAGCCGATAGTTATCAGCAAATTTGGCATGGAAAACCACAAATCCACGACCAGTTGGCCTATATTTTGCACCTCCATGAAGTAATGTCCTCCCATAATAATGTGTCTTTGTTCCCAGGGAAAAGGTAAAAAATACAGGTGCAAGCTGCAGTTGCATCAGTATAAATTCGCTTAATGCTGTTCGAAACCCTTTCTCCAGTCCAATTTCCATCATCATCGGGAGAGCCATCAGAAATCCAATTTGAACAAATGACTGAGAGGCAAGAGCGACTTCAAGAGGCTTATTTTGTCGAATTCCTGGTAGACTACTTAGCCCTTTCTCAAGTCCACTAAGAACCAGATAAAGGCGACCATACAGGAAAACATACACAGTGAGAACCGTAATCTGCCAGAAGAACACAGGATCGTCAACAGATTCTATAAAAAAGTCAAAATCAACTGTTAGATCTTATAGCGTATTTTACATACCAAGGTACTGAAGTAGAAACCAATTGTGGTAAAATAGCATGATAGCATTCGGAAGAAGTCAAATCTATGCCCAAGCCTATATAAATCACGACTCAATGTTTGTTCTCCATTTCCATTGGCAATCTTTGCCTCAAACAGAGAAATTTGGTTAAGTCCTACATCCCTCCCTTTACCAACTTGTATGTATTCATGATGGGTCACATTTCCTTCACGAAGGGTAGAATTGAAACCTGCACGAGAAGTAAATCAATTACAGTTCTACCAAAGAAAGTTCCAAGAATAGCTCTAGTGTTTTGGCCATACCAGCAAATATGTCCTCACTCAGGTTTATGACCTTGGAGGCTTTGCTCACTCCACCTCTTGTGAGGTGAAATAGTCGATCAAAAACATCTGGATGACCATAATGAAAACGAACCCTACAAAAACACAAGATTTATACATATGTTAACGCCAATTGATGACAGATAGGAAAATGAATCAAATTCAGAAGGTGGCATGACAATTTGAAAAGGACTGCACAGACAAATATACAATAATATAGGTAAAGGGTGGCCAATGGCCACTATTTGGAACAATTTTATTGGTATGATTACTTGCAATATAACCTAGCATCAGATTATTACAAGTAACCAGTGCTAGGTTTGCAATGAGTCATAGCTTGAAATCCTTTTAAGTGAATTGTTGAATACCAAACAAAAGGAAAATATATACTTCAAGAAGTTTTATTTGGAAATTTATACCATGGTTGTGCTATCCAAGGAAAAACTAGAATAATGTCATGATCAGTACTAAGTGCTATATTCACTCCAAAAACAATGTTATATGTATGAATACTCAGCGAGTGGGGAGGATGAGGAAACAGCAGAACTTACTTTAAAGGATTGGCCAACAATCTCTGACCAATAGTAACAAAACTTGTCTCTTGATTTGACATAAACCAAGCAAGGGAGGAAACACTGCATCACATGGCAAAGAGAGAATTCAGTCGTCAAAACAAGAGTCTGTATACTTTTACCCGAAGAAAATACTAATTATGACCAAATGCTGACCTTCCGGTAAAGATATGTTCCCTCAAACCAAGAATTGATGGACACCTCACATCGTGGCGCTTAAGAAATTCTTGAAGCAGGTTTCTCATTTTCAGAGCTTCTTCCATATAATTATCCTATTTGGAATATTTATTATAGGACATAAAGAATGAAATCCAAATCCAATTAAGCATAACAATGCTTTACCTGATTCATATCAATTGCCTGTAAGCCTTCTCCACGTGTAAAAATAATGGCATGATTCTGATTTTCAGGTTTTCCTTCCCCCATGATGGCAGGTCCTGGAAGTTTTATACGATAGATTACCTGCATAGGAGGAACTCCTATATATAATATAGTACAATCTTTGCACAGGCAAAAGTGAATCAGAAACTGCCAAGAACAGGTTAAATTGACGAGTGTTTTTGATAAAATGGCAAGTGATTGACCAACTAACTTGCCAGCTTTGGCACACAGATCACTGAGTGAAAATGTAGTATCATCATAGCAAGGGCAGATAGCCCGCTGAGGAGAAGAGGACCCCCCCCCCTCCTTCCTAAATAGCTTCAACAATATAATTCAACAACAAATATTGCATAAACACCAAACAACCTATATTTCTACTTACATGCTGGACTTCAAATACATTTAATTTACCTGGTCCAGATTCTGCCCTGGTTCTAAAGAATTTGACTTGGGCAGAGCAGCCTTCACAAGGGTGGAGTAATACACCTTATCATTCACCTTCTTGGACCTATCTTTACTTGGTTCTTCAACTTCATCTATATATGCTACTCGAAGAGATGGGTATCTGTTCAAAGCAATCTAATTAGATGATAACTGCTGCAAGGAAACAGACAGCTACAGGTCTATAATCTTACGTCGTCATAAGTCTCAATATATCCTGAGCTCGAGGATCGCCAGATCTTTTTTGAATGCCATACAGCTGACAAGATACAACATAAGTGAACTTCATATCTGAAACTGCTTGACACTGTGTCCAAAGTGACCTCTCTCCTTTCAGTTGATCCTCGTTCAACTCAACAGCCTTGTATCCTTCCATTAAATCTGTTCAGATTGCACATAATTACTGTCTCCGCTACAATTAGTGATCAAATATCAAATGGCTTGAAATGTAAAAAATGTTATGTATTGTGCTCATCATGTGCACAGGATAAAGTACCATCATCCTTGGCCATGTCTAGGAAGGCTTGAAGTTCAAGTGCTTTGCGGTAATACATCATTCCTCTTACTGTCACACATTAGGGCAAGGCATCAGCCACGAAAAGTCAACTTCATCATGAAAAAAAAAAGATGGGAAGAATTCTTGATCAAAGATAGCGTAGGCATTTCAAGCAAACTACTAACTCAAGAAACCATGAGTAAACCAGTTGTGCATATAAAATATAGCAGTGATCAACTATTTACTAATTCCCTACAACCATCATGTTAAATTCTCTAAATTCTGGATATTGCACCTATTTGGGAGGAAACCTGGTAACTTGGCGAAGTAAGAAACAACATACAACATACTGTTGCGAGATCGTCTGCCGAGGCCGAGTATAGAGCTATGGCTCATACTGCTACTGAGATGATTGGAGTCAAAAATCTACTTGGAGAATTGGGGTTCACTTTCAATGAACCTTTACCGATGCATTGTGATAACCAAGCTGCAATCTATATTGCGAACAATCCGGTTTTTCATGAAAGGACTAAACATATTGAAGTTGAGTGTCATTTCATTCGAGAGTGTGTTTTGAATCAGACAATTACTACTCCTTTCACTTCATCGTCCAACCAGATTGCTGATATCTTCACAAAACCGTTGCCTGGGAAGCGTTTCTCAGAACTTTGTACCAAGCTGGACATGATCAATATATATGATCCAGCTTGAGAGGGAGTGTTAATATATTATATGTATTATGTCCCACATCGGAGATGTAACATAGTCTAGCTTAGTCTCTTGTACTATATATATGTGGCCTATGTTTACTAATGAAAAAAACAACTACTTTCTCCACTATGTCTCTATATTTTACTGTTCTACATGGTATCAGAGCTAGCCCACGTGATGGAAGTCCGATGTGTCATTCCGGCCCACACGTGAGGGGGCGTGTTAAATTCTCTAAATTCTGTCCCACATCGACTTGGTGATGATCCAATCTAATCTATATAAGTGTGAATAACCCTCCCCCTTATGAGGCCTTTTAAGGGGTGAGTGGCCCATTTTTAATACATCAAATCTTAACTATGTAACTGAAATGTTCATTACTCAAGCTATTCAACTTGACATATGAGAGATCCATGAGTTACTTGGGCTGGTATAGGGTTCTACTTATTAGCAGGTCCATTTAAAACCAGAAAACTAAACATCATTAACAGATTCTACTCAGGATGGATTCTTTGTATTTGAGGTGGAATTGACTTAAGATGAGGTCAAAGAAGAGTCATATCAGTATGCTGCAATTCAGTCACCCAAAACCACTTCCTAAAACCCCTAAAAAGGAGAAGGAAATTATATGAAAGCAAAAATATGAGAGACTACAAACCACATCCTTCGTGGAATTCTACTTGATCATACCAGTTCTTGTTAACGTTTGACCCCTATAAGATGCCCAAAGGCGTAGTTGTTCTTCTAATTCATCAGATCCTCTAAGTTCTTCCTCATTGAGACACTTTACACGTTCGAGGAAATTGTCCCATTCATCTGCATAATTTAGCAACAAGGTTAGTAGAGAATGAGAAATCTGTCGTGCAAGGAAGCAAACCTAAAGCACAAACCTGGGTAAATTTTCTGCAAGTAAAAGAGAATGGAAACACCATCTTCATTTGGCACTTCTAGCTCAGGCAATGAGAAGAGAACTTCCTCCGTGTAATAAGGAGTCAAAACACTAAATAGAAAATATCTATATTAAATCACAGACAAGAAGGCAAAAACATGATAACTTAGGGATTAGGACATAGGATGATCAAAAGTATACCTAATGTGAAGCTAACAATGATTAGAGGCTTATTTAGTCAGGATAACAGCCAAAAATGATATGATTCAGTTTCACTGAGAAACACAAGGGACAGCCATGTGATAGATTTCATAGATGCACAATTCAGAGTCCAATCACATAAAAAAGGGAGATCTGATACTCTAAATAATTTACAAGTTCGAGATCAATTCATAGGACTTGTGAATTTTACTCAAACTAAACTTTAACAAAAATTGGTATTACCTAGTGACACACACCGTTACAAAACTTGACAGTATAAAACAGAAGTAACTCAAGTCACAATACAAGTGTCCGAATGGTTATGATGATGATTAGAAAGTAATAATGATCTAAGACCATTGAGTCATTGACACAAAACCTTAAATTTAAGTTAGGGGTGTGTTGAACACTCAACAGATTGATTTGTGCAACACTTATAAATGTACAAAACCTGACTGGGTAAAGGACTCACGAGAAAGATAGCATATTGCGGATCTTAGGGGCTGAAGGCATGTCCATAAACAAAGAATTGGAAAAGAAGGAAATGCGCCTTCTAGCTTCTAGGTTCGAAGGTACATCCATAGCAGATTCCTTTACCGTCAGCAACAAGTACAACCTTTTGATCTGTGCAAAGGAAATATCTGAAGTGTCGAACAAGTATCGCTGTACAGAAAGATTTTAGCAGTAGTGGCAGTATCATATTGATTTCTTTTATAAGTACCTTCTCTTTCCAAGCTTCTGAGTCAGGAGTTGGAAACTTGATGGCTCCAGAAGAGGCAAATAACTGATACTGTTGATCAAGAGGGACCATTCCTTCATTTACCGATCCACCGTGAATTGAATCTAACAGGCTATTGACAGAAAACACCCAAAATAAAAGACTGTATGGAGAGCTTAAAAGATTACAAATATAGACCAATTGGCACCAAAAGAAATAGTTACTTGGATATGTGATCTTCCATCATTATATCTCGGGTAACTACTTCGAGCATATCCTGGAAAAGAATGACAACTTGATCCCTATCCTCCTGCTTATTGTCTAGCTGGGAAATCAACCAAATCCAGTCTAGGTTACAAACTGGTAGAACCAACAGCAACAACAGTCTATAATTTTAAAGATAAATATTAATAATATGAAGAAAAGAAAAATGCAATATAAAAAGTACCAACCAAGTATTTTACTAGCCTAACAAAGAGGTCATATAGACTGGAAAGAGCACTCAGCCTGTAATCTGCCAATAGATCATCCTCGGCTATATGCTTGTCAACTTCAGAAAAGATGTACTCAATGACCCTAGAAAAAACATTAAAAATATAAAAGAAACTAAATAAACTATGGGCAGTGTCAGGTTGTAAGTTATTGAAAACTTACTCTTTTTCTCGCTTCCCACGAACTAAGGTTTTAATGATGTTTCGGAAAGACGCATAGCACTCACAGACAGCAGAATACATATAATCATCGGACTGTATCCGTTTTTTCAGTTCACTATCCTTCCCATTACTATCTTTAGCCATATCCACTGCTATAGGAATCTGTATGACAAACGTTATCAGTAAGATAAAAACTGTAATAATTTTCAACCAATCACTGATATTGCTTTGATACCCAGACCAAATGCTTATCCTCAATAAAGTGATGTAAGAAATTGAATTGTAACCGTTAGTATTTTAGTATGTTGACAAATGTGTCTAGTAAAGACTGATATTCCTCATCACTTGATCAGTTAAATGCTGAACAACAGAAATTATCATTTCATGTTATCTTTACTATTCTATAAATTACTCATTTTCCACATGAGGGGACAGAAAATGATGATTTACTACAGATGAGTAGAAAGGAGTTAACTAAGGTCTCTCCATCAGATGGTAAAAGTCAAGTTCAAACAGTAGAAGTGGTGCGAGACAACCTTGCTGGCAAGCAAAAATGGGGGCCACTGTATCAACTCCAAATCACGATCTGCCCAATATGGTACAAGCAGCAGATCCATTTCCCTACAATGGAAGCAAGTTGTGTGATCAAACAAAGGAGCTATACCTCGGAACAGAATAACATGATAAAAAAAAGTATATAAACCAATGTATTATTTATCAACAATCAGACAGAAGATGACACCTATTATTTATAAGATCTTCCTCTCTGAAACTTGTTATTATTTTGTTCCACAACTGAGCAAATCTTGCAGCTTCTTTTTCTTTACTGGATGGGATCTGGTATAATGACATTCACATGGTAGTCCAAATCAATATCAGTAAAGTGGAGTAACACATCCACATTTAGCCACTAAAGAAATACAATACCACTTCAAACTTGCGTGAGAATGTAGCCTTCAGTCCTTTCTTTTTCACAATCTCACTTTTCTCCTCTGGGATTAAGCATGCATTAAAAGCACCTGGCAACGATTGGAATCGTGATCTAAGCATTCCCAGTGTCCGAATCTGATAAAACAGAAGGGGACAAATTAAACCCAAAAGAGAACTATCATTATCTTTTCAAACATAAAATTCATGCTAAAAACTTTTTCTGAGAATGGCATCAGTTTCTCAGCATCATGTACACAAGTCAAATGCAAATCTAGTAAAAATGCTCATTATAAGTAAACCCAATAGCTAAATATAGCTGAATGTTTGCATCACTAAAGTGTTAATATAATGATGTGTGCTTATCTGTCAGCTTATTGAGCGCATATATCTATATATAGGCAAAAAGGTCTAGAAAAGTGTTTGCTCATGGCAAAATCTCAATTTTCTTCAGAGCAGGAAATGAATCTTCCTAACAGGGGGGGTGGAATCATCTATGCATGTTTTCCAAAAAAGATGCCCTGATTCAGAATTCTTGAATGTGTTTTACATAATAAAATAATCTTTTAAGTTGTGCTGAATACTGCTCAAAATTATCAGTAAAAAAGATACTTAGTTATCGGCATTTCTATCAGAAGATTAACAAAAGGAATTCAACTGACCTCCCCAAGACGACGGAATGCACCATATATACCCCCAAACAGTGTGGAGAATATAGCATACCAGATCTGTGCATCCATGAAATATACCTAAAACGAAAAATCCACAAATTACAACAGAAGAGTAAACGATTTTCAGTTTCAACCCCCTCTCCCAAACCAATAAAGGCAAGCATCAAAAGTGGAAGCATTAAGTATTATGCATCATCCTTACAAGGATAACTGGAGCCCAGATTGCAATCACGACCCCAATATTCTTCTTAGCTGCAGGAACAACAAGGTTAAGAGAACAACAAATAACGTCAGATGACTCAAAATATTTTTTTTTCCACACATAAAAAAAGAATAAGAAGTGGCAGTTGTCTTTTATTCTCTTAAGAGTTCACCAGATTATAGGCATTGACTACCTTGAGGAAAGAACTCATGCCACTGGTAAGCTGAAACATGAGCACTCATGATTGTTCTTGTAGGACCAACTAGAGGCTTTATCTGCATCAGTAAGATTCAGGCAGTTTAATCAGAATGCATTATAAGGAGAGCTAACTGATAAAATTGATAATATATGTATAAAGGAAACTCTGGAAAACTTAGCCCCTTAAGTTAACTATGCTAAAATGGGTGAGATAATACGTTTTCAATGTCCTAAAGGTGAACATCCCATTTTCTCAGTAACATGTGATTAAAACCTAACCACAAACGCTTACTTCTCTAAATGAACATAAGAATTCCAAATAATCTGGAGAACAAATCACAATAAAGCTGACCCCACAAGGAGCAGCAATGTAAGGTTTTGATGAAAATGACACATGCTTAAAAGGCTAAGCCATAACACAAACATACTACAGCTTATAAAAAGTGAAAGCAAAATCAATAGTCACATGTATTTCAAAATTAGACAAGGACTGCACAAATAAAATATGGCAAACATAGGCACCTCGATATAGAAACTGAAAGCTAACTTTGTAATGGTGAGGAGCACCCAGAATAATGTATACCTGAGAATGGAAAATCGATATAATTTATTACATAAGATCATGCTATAGATTACAAAAAAGATCTCATCCTTAATGCTTACTTGAAAAGAGAAAAGGTACTTTCATGCATTCCCCTGCCAACATAGAGCCGTGGCTGAAGCACACAAACATAGAAACACAAGTTACTACCCAATTTTTTTCAATGAACAATACCATGAGAATATAATGTAACACAAAGCACACCTGAGACCACCACATCATTAGCATTACTATCCTATAATTTGACCTCTCAAGGAACCGACGAACGAAGGGAAAAAGGAAAAGAAAGGCAGCAAGCAAATTTGGTGATAGGTAGATTGCAACAGCCAAGGCAAACAATGAAGGGGCCCTTGAGCTATTCCCAATCCAACTTTTGATAGTTTGAGCGAACCCAGGAGCATTCTTCCATGTATAAGCGTAGGTAACAGGCAAGATAACCACCCATGCAGCAGCAGACACAACCTTTAGAATGTATCTTAACTTGACATGGAAGGACATGCTCTGCCTAGCTTTCCAGCTCAGAATTACATCAAGAATGGCTGCAACAGTTATGCAGTTAGATATCATGAGGAAGAGGCAAAATGGAAGTTTTATTTCAGTGGGATCAGCTGGAAGCATGGAATTATTAGAAACCAATAACAAAATAATAGATGAAGAGCATATCTTGGTCACAATAGTATGTATTCCCAATAGTGTATTTCATCACTGAAATACTACCAAGGGAATGTCACCATGCATATGTGCAACAGTGCAAATACTAAGAACAAACAGGTTAATCCTTTTATTGACATCCGAAAGCCAAGTAAAAGGACCAGAAAAATACAAAGAAATATATATTTGTCCACTGATATGATATATATAACAGAGGAGCAGTATCCTGTAATACTAGCATATAATCAGTCATTCGCCCAAGTGTCATGAATATTTTAAAAGTTACACACAAATACTGTGAAAATGACTTCAATTACAAAGAAGTCAATATACCTTGTCCAAGTTTCAATATTGCAGCTGTTATAAAGATGCTCAGTACTTTCTTGAAAACATCATCTTCAAAAATTGCACTAGGTTGTCCTGAGCCATTCCAAGCAATAATGATCATAGCCTTGATCAATAGCAGATTTGAATGTCAGATCTAAAGAATAGTACGGACAATCGCAACAAAAGTCTAAAAAAAGACCACAAAGAACACACCTGTAAGCTCAATATGAAGAAGCTCCACATTCTGTCAAAGCTTCTAAAGATATGACAGTACGAACGAGCCTCAACAAAATTAACTTTCCCGACCCACCTCTCTCTAGTAGGTTTCGATTCCTGAATTTATAGAAAATCACATTAAAAAATGCTAGAAAGGACAATCAATATGAAGATGTTCTTTGAAAATAATCAAATATGTAAGTTACTCAATTAGTCATATGATAACACACTTTGACTCCAGATATAGCTCTCATTTAAAGAAATGGGAAACAGAGTTGATGTGAAGCTTCGAACATTTTTTCTGTATCTTGCTACAGAGTGTGATAGATAAAAGTTCATTGAGCAACAGTTATGAATTTAGAATGTTGTGCATAACTGAAAGGGGGACGGATTTTCAAATAACAGGTACACGAGCTAGCGCAATTTAGAATAATAGATAGAGTCCGATAAGTCAAGTTATAAATTTTAGAATGATGTGAGTACCTGGAAAGACAGGGTATTTTCAAAGAAATGAAGCCATTACTTTGACCTCTTAAGACCAAGTTATTCCATATTGCTCATGCCGAGAACTAAGGAACATGTTAAGGATAAAAGTACTTATTCTATGCTTACTCCATTTTTTTCGCTTTGGAATCGATCCACTGGCTTGCAGAAAAAATCCGAATCTGCACGCATGGGCCAACCCAACCGAAAGCAATCTACAGACCTATATATTTTGGAAAAAAATTACTACTATTTGAAGTGGTAAGCTTAAGGGTAAATATCACTTTAAACCCCAAACATTTTTCGCAGTAGTATAGCCTAAACTATCCGGAAATGAACATGATTTTGTATGTGCCCATGTCCACTTTCAAATCCAAAAAGTTGATGTGGCTCACTGGATTGATTACCAGTGTATTTAACAAAAAAAAGATCAAATCTGATCTGCCAGTTTGACTTATGTACAAGGTGTAATCGCCAGAAGTGAGCTGTTATAAAAAGTTCCAACTTTTGTACAGTCGCCAGTTCTAACAGCTATGACTTCTAAATAGATCTATTCTGATGTCATTTTTGCCTTACAAGTTTTTTTTAAAATAAATACACCACGGAAATATGGCAAACCACGTGAACTTTCCGGAGCCAAAAAATAAACGGGGGCACAATTGATGCAAAATCGATAGTTCATGGTTAAAGAGAACATGTTTATGGTTCAGGATATGGTTGATAATGCAAAAATAATTTGGGATATGAAGTGATATTTACCCAAAACTTGCCGTGTAACATTTTTTTTATCGAACTAGGAGATGTCATATTACCAAAAGTATTCATTTAAATCATCATAATTTCTCCACTGGGAGTGCTTGGATTTCCCTTTCTTGCTCCTTGAAGCTTCCTGAAAATAGAAAAAGATTAAATAAAGAAAATCCTGAGCAAATAACATGGAAAAATAAATGGAAGATATCCATCTAGCAGAGTATACCTGAGCAATCACTTCATAAATTGGGGTGACAACTTTTTTCAGAAAGGCCTCTTCTTCTCCTCCATAAGCAGGCTTCACATTCTCACCGGTCATCGGACTTACATTACCAGCAAGCATACCATAAAGTTCAAAAGCCATCTACAAAGTTAAAATTCCAAAATGATTACTAGTATTATGTGAGAGAATAATCTATTCTCTCAAACACACAGAACACAAGGCTAACTATGGCAAACTTAAAGCTAACGAATTATTCATTGATTAATTAAAGGGTTAAATATCAGAACATACGTGATGATTGATGTAGCATAGGCACTCTGGCATGAATCTCAGATTGGCAGCTTCTCCCCATATAAGAAGATAAAGCCCCATATACAACAACTTGCGCTGTTGCACTTCTTGTTGTATGGTTGGTAGCCTGCGATTAAATAAACCAAGACTAATTAGATTTAAAAAAAACAATTTAACATCTGTGGTAGATTGAAAAATTTCCTCCAAGGTGAACAAATAGCAGGACAGTGTTGCGGAGTAATGCTAATTTTAGACATCCATTGATAAAAGTAAAGAAACTCCACATCAGTTCCATTGGCATAAACGAGAACACATAACATCTGACATCCATGAATGAATATTAGAGTAATTGATCCGGTTCATCCCAAGATTTGGAGACAAGGATAAATCATTATCAGAATGACTGAATGACAGTTCCCACTGAAAAACTTACCACAGGCTACTTTTGCGATCTAAAAACTTGCACCATTTCTTGTAGTTCTTGAAAAGCTTCTTCATCACTTCATCTAGAGCACGCTCGTCTAACTAAAAAAATCTTAAATTAGTGCAAGGGATACTAGAGCAGAAGAAAATGATATTCCCTCCATTCCATTATTTATGGCACAGTTCTGTGTGAATCACCTTAACTCACAGCAATATTCAAGGAAAAATTCAGTGATACGCCACATTGTCACTTTTGCAAAAGAAAATGCATTAGCTAAAGTACTTTAGTGAGTAGGCCAGTAATGCCAAATCCAGTAACATGGTTTTTCACAAAGTTTCATTTGATAACCTCTTGTTACTATGGGCTTTAGCCTTTTCAAACCATAGCCTTTTCATTTGATAATCGTTGGTCAAAGATATAGGCATCCAAGGGATCAAGGATAAAAAAGAATCAGGAAAATAACTCTAAATCATATGTTTAAGTTAGGATAGAGAGGCCAAACCTTAGGTTGTTGATCAGGCTTTGGAAACTGGCGTATGTGTACGTTTGCAAGTAGTAAAATCAAATGCTCCCTTTGATTTGCGACATTATCTTTCTGCAAATCAACAGTCAATAGTAATGCAAATATATTGGGCATCCAAGCTATTAGAATCTCAACCTTCATGATTTAGTATAACTATCTACAGCAAAGTCAATTTTTTCATTTATAATGGAACAGACAACATAATTATAGTACTATGATTTATTTATGTGGATTTGCATTTGATGTTTTATGATTATGGAGTATTATCTTAAGAGTCTTGAGGACATAAGGATTCTTTCAGGGAATGATTTTCTGTTCTATCCATTCTATTTACTATATTTAAAAATCATAAAATAAAACAGTATAATACTACAGTAATGAGAGATCACCTGAAAACCAAACATTGCTTGAAGCCAGTCAAGGACATCTTCATCCTTTTTCTTCTTGTAATCCTTAGGCCAAAGAAGGCCTCTGGTATTTCGAAGTGCATGTACGGCAGCTTGAATCTGAATACTGCAATTGTTAAAACCATAACAACTAGACTGGAAACTAGAAGGAACTAGCCTATTTCGAATTTGACCTCTGGATACTTCATGATTGCCTGATTCGCACTGTCAGGATCAAGAGGTAGAATATTGTAAGGGACATATATTTCTGTCTTCTCTGCAACTTTATCATGAGTCTCCAATACCTGTGCAATTAAAAATCGAACAATTAGTTATATGCAACATAGAAAGCAGAGCATGATGTATATATTTCTGTCCATTTTTTGAAAACCATTATTGGTTGTTAAGAAAAATAACAAATCTGTGAAAGCCAGAAACAAACGAGAATCAAATAAAAAGAGTTACTGTATATACCTCACGATCAACTTCCACAGATTGTGTCTGGTTAACTGCTTTCAAAACCTCAAAGAGAACATTAGCTGTTTGGTATGCTTTAGTAAGCTGTGCACTGTACATTGTCAGAGTTAAGAACACAGATTAGTGATTGTTTAACAAATTTTACTAATAATTCATTTTTTTGCAATGTATTGTCCAAGAAGGAAACTGGATTGGTGATCAATAAAACATACCGATCAGCTTTATCAGCAGCATTTTGTAAAGCTTGGATATACTTTTTGTAGTAATGTTGATAAAAACTCTGCATTTCACGTGCATCACTTTTTTTTACTCTTCCCATTAAGGTTGGATCGTTTTCCTGCATGCACAAGCAGCAGCAGTTCAAGTAGTATACAGACGCGTCTAATGTGGTCCATATTTGAAAAACAGGTCAAACGTCCCAAAAAAACAGTCTTGGGTGGATATATTCAAAATCCACCAGATTACTAGCATGAACCACATCAATTTAATAGGGAATTTTGAAGGTTGGTCTCTGAAACTTATCAACCTCCACTCAGTTTATACTTTACAAATACTAGATAACTTAGTTAAAAACAATATACATCAATTATCAGCATAAACAATATAGTGAATAGAATACAGCAAGCTCTAACCAAAATCAGAAGATGCTTCGACAAAACTGTCCGTTAATCATTAATTAGTTGCAAGTTGCGAACCATCATGAAATTGTGCACTGAAACTTATGAAAACTTCTATGAAGGAAAGTAAGAACATCTTGATTAACATACAGCAATAGGAGATTACTTACCCTTTCCAGACGTTGCAAAAGAGCTGTTTTGAACTGCCGAACACCACGTCCACTTGAAGTGGGATCCAACCTATGAGCCTTCTCAAAAGCATAAAACCTACCTGCATTGTTCAACCACTGGTTATGGGGAAAGCAACAAATGAAAAGCAAGTACATAAGCAATAAACATGAGAATGAGTTTCAGAAATCTATCCAGCAATACTTAAACTAAATCTATTAAGTCGAAGTCATTAAACCTAGGTACCAGAGTACAAATAATTAATAGTATCAGTGTTATGCATATAGGTATATGCATTGATATTCTGGTGCTCAAATTATAATTATCAAAACATCTGTTAGATGGAAATGGGAAAGAAAAAAAATTCAAAATTTCACCCCCAAAAAGGTTTACTATATAAACCAAGTTTTTGACAAAAGTGAAGCTCTACAACACATTATTAAAGGAATCGCCCACTTTTCTACTCAGTGGCTAGAGAAAAACAACACAGCTAGAATTTGTTCACAACTTCTCCGATATCACCAGCGTGAGAAAGAAGATCGGGCATCCTACTTCTTTCCTGAGCATGAAGATGAACATCCTCAAGAGAATGTCAAGTAGCCACAGTCTATCAATTATAAAATATCAAAACCTAGTCACTCTAGTCCCTGGTCCTAACCCCAAACATCTTAAATAATACTCCATGAAACTTATATTCACTTACAACATAAGGAAAATATTACACAATTACAGATGAAATATAACTACGTTGCAAAATAAACGAGTAGAATAATTAAAAGCTTACAGAGGTAGGCCACTCGCGGGTTGCTAGGCTCAACTTCATTGGCAACTCGAAGAATGGGGGCAATTTCCACCAGCGATGACGGCACTACTTCACTGTCAAAGACAGACTCCCCGAGATTCCCCACCGTCTGAGTGCGCGTAATCCGCCGCGACGATCCTCCCCTGGATGACATTTTCACTCTGTATCCTCCTCCTCAAGCAAGTATCCGACGAATCACACACTTTTAGTATAAACAACACTTGTTATTGTAGACTTTTAACTCAACCAAACTCAAGAATACTGCCAACTATTTTCAATCAAAAAGGGGTTCAACTGTTCCGCGATATGATGCATGTCCAACTCAATGATTAATTTGAACATAAATTAAATTAGCATGACATCCCTGAACATCCGCCGCAGAGGAATGAAATCATTCAACCATCACAAAACACAAAAAAAAAAAAAAAAAAAAAAAAATCAGTAGAAAATGAACCAGCAAAAAAAAAGTGCAGGAATGAATGTCAGAGGTTTACCGTTACTGTAAAATATAGTGTATTTTTATTGAGCCAACAAAACACCAACGCCAGTCCCTAACGCAACAAATAAACAATGCATCTTAAGTAACGAAATTAATTGCATGTTCATAAAAACAGAAATATATATGGAGAATGTTTTTGTCTCTCTCTTTTTGTGCTTTTTTTCTTCTTTTTCGGTTCCGTGTCTTACTTGTTGAGTTGCAGAGGGGTTGAGAAAAGCAAGATAAGAGATAAAGATTCGAATGCAGAGGCCTTTGAGAGAGAAAGGGAAGTGTGGAGTGCGGTGGTGCTGTGATTTTAAGCTAAGCATAAAAGAGAGAGGGAATATACAATGCAGGCAAGGGCAACAGAAAGTTCAAATGAAATTTTTGGGCTGTTAGTGTGTTTGTGTGAAATACCCATGGTTTTGCAATAATTACCGATGCTGCCATTATTAAATCTGTACACCAATTCAACCTCTAGAAACCTTCTATCTCATAAAATTGGTCATGTATTTGCATTTCCATCTACCAATTTATCCCAGTTCACTTTTATCATTTTTTGAAGTAATTTTGCATTCCACGAACTCATTTTTACTCATATTTACCTATAAAATAAAACTGATATTTATTATATAAAAGTAAGATTCGTATTTCATTAATTTTTTCTAACTCAATTTCTATTATATTTCTCAAAACTTATGATGGGTCAAAATATGACAAACTTTGCTTGTGGGGATGAGGGAGTACTATATTTGCTAATAGTTAAAAGGGGAAATCATGCATAGCAAAAAATCTTTTTGATATCCTACCAGGTACGCTACATGGATATTGCATTTGAGAGTTGGATTGATTCAATGCTTTGGGAGTTGGAGATGAACCAAAGCTCGGATAGTAGTTGTGCTTCGACTGAGAATCAATTGGTGGGAAGATGGAACTCATAGTGTGTGAATCGATCATAGGCTAGTTTGTGTCACCTATTTTAGATCATTTTTTATGATTTAAATTGTGACTAATCCGCAGGGGATTTTGAATGGTGGATTTTAAATAGTGCATATGTGGATTCAAATGAGAGAAACCAAACCTATAAGATTTTATTTATTTTTGTTGAAAACATTATGCATAGTGTGAATAAAATAAAGTGCAAGAGTAGGTTGAAATAAAAAATAAATAAAAACTGCTCGGTGGTTGCTCGGTGCACGCACGGCGCACAATAGGCACCGTGCGTGCGCCGAGCTGCACTCGGCCATGCCTGACGGCTATTCACAATAGGCGCCGTTGCAACCGTCGTTCCGCTCGGCGGCCGGACGGGTGCCTGTTGTAAAAAAAAGCTTATGACAGACAATGTAGATTTAGCTCAATTTCAATTGGTAGTCAGTTCGAAAATTAAAACTTCATTACATTTCAGAAATTAAATGTAATTGTAAATGTTGTGAACAAATCGAGAGCTCAAATAAAAAAAACTATTTGGGGAGCAATAGTCTCCCAAATTAAAACTCAGAGCTCACAAATCATCTTCACTTCTTTCAGTGATCTCCTGCACTCTTTTTCGCCGTTCGTAGGTGTCGCAGCCCACAAGCATTGCACAGTGTCTGCAATAATTATTTCAGAAATACAATAAATCAAAACTGAAATCTTAAGTTGGTGCAAAAACGTGCTACTTATATAAATTTAAACAAGAAAACTTAAATTAGTAAAAAACTGACCTGTGGACCATCAGGACCTCTCCTCCAAAGAGGAGTGCTCTGAGAGCCACAGACTTTGCAAGCTTTATCGTCTACCATATGTCTTTTACGGGTAGACGTGGTTGTAGTAGTATTGTGAGGGACAGAACCCTTACGAGCAAAGTAGTTGTAGGTTGAAGGTGCAACTCCTACAACTACCGATGACGATGAAGAAGAAGAAGAACTATTATATGGTACAATATTCCAGTTTCCCTGTCCACACGAAATATGTATGAGGTTAAAGAATTTATTTTTGGAAAGCTTAGAAGGTATTGGAAGCTCAGACAAACATGCCAGAAATAAAGTTTTCATACAATTGAGACTTTGCACATTTGACAATATTTTAAAATAAATTAACAAATTTGATTATAGAGATCGTCGGCCTAAAATTTATTTTGTTGAGGTACCAATATGTATATATAGAACAAATATTCAGCGCCCGCAGGAGCTTAGCGCAGTTGGTTCCGGGGGAGCAGATATTGCTACAAGAACAAATATTCAGTTAGTGCGGAAAGGGAGTAAAAATTAGTACCATATCGTTCACTTTTTCGCACGCAGCTTCTTCGTCATTTGGTTCATCGTGATTCTCAATATAGTAATCCGATGGTCCCAATTTTAAGGTAAGGTCGATCTCCTTAAATTCATCATTTTTCGAGTGCGAGTTTCCATTGCGTTTATCCATTATCTGCAGTTAAGATAATGTATACAATTACTAAACCATGAAACAAAAAGTAAGTAGAGTGCACATTTTATCTATAAATGGTGTACTACTGTGCACAGCATATGAAATTACTAAAATGATAAGTAATTACTTAAGTGTATGAAGGATAAATATGAAATTTCAAAGTTTCTATTTGTTATAAAATAAACTAATTACCTAATTCCAAAAATTTAATTTAAGGAGAAAAAATTTGTATACAAGAGATAATTTAACAAATCTATGAATGACTTGCGAAAATTTGATTAAGAAGTGGCAGAACGCCTACAAAAAAGTGTACATGTGATAAACCTCTCCATATACTGCGAATACATGTAAACAGTAAAAGTGTGTTCAATAGTAAAGACAAATAACATATAATGGAAAAAAAATTATGAATGAGAAATTAAACAAGAAATATATGATTGCTTCAATAGTAATTACTCGCTTTTTTAGATCTATAAGCAGGTAAGTGAATCAAAATAAACATAAATCTCACTCTTGAAAGATGCTATGTGACGTATATATAGCGACAAATATAAACATCTATATATACGGCAATGAATATATATGTGTATTCAACGGTAAAGACAAAATAACATATACTACTAATCGACAAAATGATAAGAAATCAAACATGATACATATTCAATGATTCGCTTGTGCCAAATTATGTTATGAAAAGTACATGTATATATGATCTGTAATTACTTTTTTAGATCAATAAGCATATAAGTGAATCAAAATAAACATAAATCTCACTCTTGAAAGATGCTTTGTGATGTATACATAGCGACAAATATAAACATCTCCATATACGACAACGAATATATATGTGTATTCATCGGTAGAGACAAAATAACATATAATCGACAAAAAAAAACCTGGAGATAAAAAATTAAACATGAGATGTGATTACTCTTTTAGATCAATCAATAAGCATATAAGTGAATCAAAATAAACATAAATTAGATTCTTGATAGATACTTATGAACATCATTACTAATTTTAATCCTTTTAACTATGTATCGATTTATTTCAGATTGATCATGAAACAAGATCCATGATGACAATCTAAGATTGCACCAACACTAATGTTGATATTCACATCCATTAATTAATTTATCTTTCCAAATAAACTACAAAAAGAACTTTAAAACAGAAGAATATAAGCACCTCTCTCCACACACACGCACACACATGAAAGAACTCTAGGAACATATATATGAACATAACACACACACACAGAGACTCACATATATTAAAACTAAATGATGTGGAGATAATAAGCTCTTCCTTCCAATGGAGACAGCTGCAACTGTGGTCACAAAATATTTGCAGAAGATACAATAGAATTGAGGATCGAGGCCTCACTATTTAGAGAGAAGAGAATGAGTCTGATCTGTCATTTCTAAATAAATGTGTAAAGTAAATTCATGGCTGTTCATTAATGTGTATGCTTTCTTCTGCAATAAATGTGTGAGTTTGCTCATACTCACAAAAGCGATGATTATTTAATTATCATATTAATCTATTTATGGATTTTAAGATAGTTCCAAAATCCAACAGCATTGCACTCGATTTCTTGATTTCAAAACACAACTAGAAACTTGAAATTATATCCACTTAATTTCTTTCACATTTTAGGTTCTGTAAATGATCAAATTAAGATAATATCAATTTAATTAAAAGTTTATAATTGTTAGTTTCAATTTATATGTAGAAGTTGTATGATCAAATCATGCAATCTCTACTTAATTATATGCTTAATATTTTAGATCCAGCATAATATGGCATGTTTACTTAATAAAAATATACTGTAACATTATTATATATTAAAAAAAATTATGAAGTTTTTCTATAGCGATTTTATATCACCACTCTACATTGCTATATTTACGTATGATTGATCCATGTAATTTGGTTATAACCAATATTATCTTTTTTTAAATTTTTATTATGGGGATCAAGATTCATTTTCTTATTTCTAAAACTTTATAAAACATTTATTTCTAAACTATGATACTTTTGATGGCATAATACTTTAATTTTATTGATTAAGCAATGTTAAAACTTAGTAAAAAATTGGATCAATTAAACTAGGCATACTAATTTCGCAAAATCTCTATAGTGAATCTTAATTTCGTCACTTCAAATCGTCGAAATCAACTGTCAAAAAGCAAAACAATAAATTAAAGTCGGGCAACGATATGAACAAATTTATTTAGCCAGTTGACCTCTATAAGTTTGTTGAGTTATATACTGAGTATATATATGCTAACCAATTAACATTACCAGAGCAAAATAAAATGTCAATGAGTGGGACATAAAATGTCAATTAGAATACACTTATAAGTAAATTGCAAGTGCCAAGGGGGTTCGAGTGCATCATAAATTTGAAAAAGTCACACTAACGGATGCATTATTCTAAATGAGTAAATATGAACTTTTTTAATCCCAAACTAATTCCATTTTATAATAAATATCTCAAACATCATACTCCTATTATAAAGTGATAAAAACAAAAAAAAATAAAAATAAATCCCAAACTAATTCCATTTTATGAAAAATATCTCAAACGATATAAAGTGTCAATAACAAAAAAAATTCTAGCTCCTTGTATTGTACAAATCAATGATGTTTTGTTTCTCTCTCTTTATTCACTCGTATGATCGTATCCGAACAAAGACATTAACTGTGTATCTATTCAACTTCTAGTATTGCTCAAATCAATGATGTTTTGTTTCTCTCTCTTTATTCACTCGTACGATCGTATCCGAACAAAGACATTAACTGTGTATCTATTCAACTTCTAGTATTGCTCAAATCAACGTCGTTTTGTCACAATTTATGGAAACAATTAAATTTTAAATTCTCTCGCTAAATCCTCTCGTGTGCAAACAAATACATTAATTGTATATTTAGTTTCTAGTATTGCTCAAACCAATGTCGTTTTGTCACAAAATTTATGGAAAAAATTAAATTTTAGTTTCCCTCTATCCTCTCGTGTCTCTCTATATTCTCATGTATCTATCTGATTGTCTCTTTGCAACCTTCTTTTTTTTTTTCTTTTTTTTTGCAACCTTCTTCTCTGGCAAAGGCGTCATAAGAGGCGGAGTTTGGGCTTTCAAATTTTGAGAAGAGGCTTCTTGGAGACGGAAGAAGAAGAGACAAGTTGAATTGGTCTATCTCTCTTCGGCCTCCGCCCTCTCATTTTCTCTTTGCAACGGTTAGGTTGCAAGACTTGGGATGCTGTCAACAATCGGCGAACTATGCGGCGGTAACAAAGTATCCGAACAAATACATTAACTATGTATCAATTCAATTTCTAGTGTTGCTCAAATCGCCAACGTTTTGTCACAAAATTTATGGAAACAATTAAAGTTCAATTTCTCTCTATATTCTCTCATATCCAAATAAATACATTAACTGCATATCAATTTAGTTTCTAGTACCGGTCAAATCAACATCATTTTGTCACAAAATTTATTGAAAAAATTAAATTTGAGAAGAAGCTTCTTGGAGATGAAAGAAGAAGAGACAAATTGAATGGGTGTATCTCTCTTCGGCCTTTGCCCTCTAATTTTCTCTTTGCAACGGTGATGGGTTGCGAGACTTTGTCTGGTATCAGCTATTGGCGAAACGTGAGGCGATAACAAAGTGTCCGAACGAATACATTAACTATGTATTTAATTCAGTTTCTAGGTGTTGCTCAAATCAACATCGTTTTGTTACAAAATTTATGGAAACAATTAAATTCCAACTTCTCGCTCTCTATGACTATATCCTCTCGTATCAATTCGTTTTGTCACAAAATTTGTGGAAAAAGTTAAATTTGATAAGAAGCCTTTTGGAGACGGAAGAAGAAGAAGAGGCAAATTGAATTGATCTATCTCTCTTCGGCCTCCGCCCTCTCATTTTCTCTTTGCAACGATGATGGGTTATCCGACTAGATGGTGTCGGCGATCGGCGGACCCTACGGGGAATCAAAGTTTTATGATGAAGAAATACCCCATATACACGAAAACAATGCTGCCTAAATTTCCCGAGTTAATTAGAGACTTAGAAAAACTGAAATTTATTAACATTAGTTACATGTTTAAATATTTGACTTCTTATTAATTTTCATGTCTTTTAAGACAGATTCTCACTATATAATTTAAGAAGTAGCGAGTTATTAGGGTTTAGGGGAAATTATCCAATGGGCAGTGGTGGAGTGGTGGACAATGTCAGTGAAGTTGCTCGATAAGCAGCCAGTGTAGCAAAGATGTATGGTCCAAGTCTTCAATAGCCATCTTTTTACAAATATTGTATCATCAATACAAGTCAATGTCATTTCAAATTACTAGAATCGCTAGTTTATTTAGTCATATCATCTTCATCCCAGATAAGTTTGCTACTAGATGTCACGCAAATTTTAATTGGTTTGAAATTTTTCACAGTGAGAAAATTTTTATAAACACTTAAAATTGATGTATGTTTTCTCTATATTAGAATTCCGTTATGAATACCTGAACTGACCTGTATGCTGTATGTAATTTCTTTGCTATCAATCCTAATAAAAGTTACCAAATTCACAAACTATCAACAACTTAACAATATATACCAAGGTCATTTTCCTTCAACACTTGGCACAACCAAGATTTCCAAAAATGTATTTCCTTCACTTGGAACCAATCAACCCAATATTAGCAAGCAGTTTCAACATCAGGCCAGAGGCTATGTACATAATTCACCACTTGAGAGTTGAGACAAAAAAACTAAATACATAACAAAAGTTGCTGGCAGCAAAATCTTCAATTTGCAAGTGATGATCACAGCATGGTATGGCCATATATGGTTGCTTGAATGCTTCTAAACCGTGCAAACAAACTGGGTCTGGGTATCAATTGGAATCCCTTGTGGTATGCCAATACCATCTTCATCATTCAATTTAGCAGAACATGAACTGATGCCCAATGTATACCTTTGTGGCATCACTTCTTCGTATGGCACGTGTTCCTTCATCGCCTGCAGTTTCAGAGATGGTGAATGTTTAACAACGAAAACAAATATTTGATCAAGTTCAGTGAAAATGTTTACCTCCCAGTCATTGAAGTCAAGTCTGAATATGAACTGGTGGTTTGCAGCTACTCCAGTCCTGATTTCTTCTGCGCTTGGACCATTTCTTGGAGCTGCAACGAATTAAATAAGAGATATAAATGACAAAATATAGCTAAAAAGTTTTGCATGAGCAAGAGATGGTTACTTACCGACGACTCTAGCACCAGTCTCGTCTACATATATATGAACTCTACCGTCTTTTACTAAGAACGACATTGCAAACAAGTTCTCAATAGTCTGTGAAAATGAATCCCTGTTTAAGATGAGGCTTTCAACTCCAACTTTTTTCCTTCTCTTCAAAACATCAAACATCGCATGAATGTTTCGATCAGTGTCTGACATCAAATCTACAGCAATCTTGAACTGTTGCAGAAATACAAGAACTAGTCAGATAATTATGCATAAAAATGAAATGAAAGCTTCATACAAGCAATAATGTTGAAACATGAGCTTGTCAAATGCTATATTTTTCAAATACTAAGATATACTAGTAAACATCAATGCAGAATGGCTGAACAATGAAAACTCATCAATCCGACCTCTTCTGGATGCGTTCTCTTCAATGATCTGGCTCGTTTTGCACGAACAACTGGCTTCCGTTGCTTGAGCACAGTTAGCATAGGTCCGTTCCTAAGGCAACATGTGCATACACTTTGATATTTATAAATGATGTTTTCATGTCATTATGAAGATGAAATATATTTGACTTACATTGTCCTGCAGCCGGAACCACTCATGAAAATAGGAGAAATGCAAGAGCCAATATCTAGCCACGAGACATTATAAGAGTTATCTGAGAGCACATTTTGCCTTTTCAGCAGCCCGAATTGTTTGATCAAGCAAGAAACAAACTCCGGTGGGGTAACACATACTGCAGTATGTGATCTAACAGAGTCCATTAATATGTTGGTCAGGCCTATCAAGGCCTCTGCATCAGCTACCTGCTCTCGCGGCTTTGTTACTGCACATTATAATTTATACATTAGTGGATCGGATTTCCATTTAAGCAGGACGAACAAGGTCTCAGTGTGTAAAAACCTGGGTATTTCAAGCAAAAATTCTCACACTCTGAGAGCTCGGAGAAGGTAAAATTGTAAAAGTACAACATTGTTTCACTACTTTACAAAAACATTAGACTTTAATCCCATGAAAATAAACAAGTAAGCAAACACACAGTTGTGAAAGTGAGTAAAAGTACCTTGTGTATGGATGGTTTCTACTTGGTTCATTATGGAGATGAACTTATTCGATGTCGCATTTGCTATTTCATCTTTGTTCTCTGCAAGGTAGAACGAATGAAACGATGATTAATGATAAAGTAATAAAGGTTTAAAGTTGAAAATATATGTACCCTTGATGCGGTTTTCGATTTCACGGTAGCATGAACGAATGGTCCTACTTTTCTCCTCCTCCTCCTCCTCCTTCCCCATTGCTCTCGCTCTCTTGGTGTGTTCGTGTTTGGGTGTGGCTTATGTATGGTTGGTAGACTCCTCGGCCAGAATATGAAGAGTCTGCTAAATGTATCGAGAAAAGTGCCACGTGCGACGTGGGTATAGTACGCCTTTTTGGCTTCTCATTTTCCCTCCAAAACAAACACACAATTACTCCAAATAAAATCATTACTCTAAACTTCAAAATTTGAAATAAATTGCATTAGAATTATCTGAATTAAAATTTTAACTCATTTAAGATTTAAATTATTTCTCTCTCATTTTCCTCTTTTCAGCTTCTAGAACAATTTTGACCATTTTTATTTATTTTCATCTCTCTTATCTTCTTTATTACGCTTTCTTATTGTATAACTTCTCTCTCTTCATTAATAATCTTATTTTATGCTAAAAAGTCAACTTGACAATAATTAGATTGATGCTTCGAATGATAAATTTATTCTTACTTTATTAATTTTTGGGGAGTATTTAAATTTAATCGTTTAATTGATTTATACATATATATATTTTAGTTTGAAATAAATAAAAATGTAGCATTGCATACGAAATTTTATTTTTATTTTATCAAATTTGAACTGTATAGACATATTTCTTTCATCTAAAATTATTATATAAAATTTGAAATATATAAAATCCATATAAAGATATATTTTTTAGAATATAAAACAAATTATTCATATATCTAAAATTATTTTTATTTTAAAACACATGCTAAGAGAGAGAAACGAGAGGATATATGCTAAGTGAGAGAAACAAGAGGATAAGAGAACAAAGAGCATAAAAGAGGAAAATAAGAATAAATAGAAATGGACAAATTTTCATTTGAGAAAGATTAAATGAGAAAGAAATAATATAAAAAAAGTAAAAAAATATCTTAACTAAATTAAAAGTAAATGAGACCTCTAGACTCTAGCGCAATTTATTTTCATAAAATATCATAAATATGCATCCTACCTTCACTATATACTCTACTCAAATATGCAGTTCACTTTTACTTCGATTGCTTGGCTTTGCGATTTGCAAATAATTTTGCAAGATCCATTATACTACTACTGTATTTACTTGGAATTAGTTGGACCCAAACCATTCAGATCCCAAAATTATTTTTGTTTATTCGACGTCGATGAACTGGTGTTCATTTAAAAAGAGTCCCTTTTATGTTGCACATTCAGTTTACCCAATATTAATTAATATTGTCCATGAAAATGTTAGATAACAACAGTACCAAATATGTATTTTACAAAGTTATAGTCGTAAGCATCGTACATATATTTATAAAATCCTTTTTCGAACATTATATTGTACGCATACGATTAGTACGCATTACATGAACAGATGAAAGTAAGAAACTACATAAATTAGCCCATAATATTTGTATTTTCAAGGCCCGTTATGTATCCGAACAAAAAAATGAAAATACATCTGATTTATTTATCTTATTGAATAAATGACTGTTTTTTTTTTTATCTCATTGCAAAATACTAGTACAACTGAATTATTTAGGTTGTGTTTGGTTCCAAGAAATTCGGACCTTGGAATTGTCCATTGTTCGGTATCACAAAAATATGTAAATTTGGAATTAAATCCAATTCCACACTTTCCAATTTGATAATTTAAATTCCATAATCGGATCAGATATGTAAACGGGTCATATAAATTGAAAAAATTAGACCCCTCTCGTCTTTTCGCCCTTTTAGCATGGTGTTGTGTCTAATAAAACAACGTCGCATTTGGTTTGTTTCCTTGGAGGTCTTAATTTTTCCTACTCCTTTTTGTATTTCTATTTTTAATACTCTCATTTAATTGGTCGGCCATTAAGTTGATTCTCTCCATAGTTAAAATTATGAGTATCATAATTACTTACTCTCTCCGTCCCCGATTAAAAGTCACACTATGACCGAGTACAGATTTTAAGAAATGTAAAGAAAAGTTTGTTGAAAAAGTTAGTGGAATGTGGGACCCACTTTTTTATATTGGTTTTATAATAAAATGTGAGTGAGATGAGTTAGTGGAATGTGAGACCTACTTACCATTTATGGTAAAAATGAAGTGTCTCTTAATCGGGGACAGATCGAAATGGAAAAATGTGACTCTCAATCAGGGACGGAGGAAGTACAATTTTATAATGCTATTCACTTTTTATTATTATTTATAACACTTGTGTAACAGAAAAATAGAAACCAGTTTAATAATAAATGCATAGGTGTGGTATAATTGTATAAAGAAAAATATAACAAAATATGAAACTGAATTCTTAATTTTGAAGTGCTAACGTACGTCCAATCTCATGCTATCATGTGGTACGAAACATGCAATATTGTAAACACTGAAATGCAATATATTTATAGAAGTAATAGATGGATTTCGGCAAATTGCATTTTAGTTATAGATAGATTGGATTTTTTATTGTTGAGTTTTACATTTTACATATAGACGGTTTAATTTGCATTTTATATATAGACGAATTGTATTTATATGTAATTTATTTTGCATAGTAGACAATTTATGTTAAAATGCAAAACTCAACAATATAAAATGCAATATGCATTTCCGCTAGGGGTGTCAAAATGAATATTGGGTATTGGATACCCGATATCCAAACCCGAAATATATGGTAATTGGATATCCGATACCCGATTTTTTAGGTTTCGGGATCGGGTTTGGGTATATGATTTTTGAATTATTGGGTATCGGTATACCCAAATTACCCGAATTACCCGATTTTCTAATTTTATTTTAAATTTTAATAAATTATTTATTTATTCTATTATTTTAAAAATTAAATAATTAAATTTTAGTAGTTTTTTCTCTCTTAACTTCGAACTACTACAAGTTTGTATAAAAATTCGAACTACAAGTTGTATTTCTAAAAGGTTGTAGCTAATTTTCTTAAAAAAAAACAATTAAAATAAAATAAAATAAAAATCCAAAATTGGGAGTGGATACCCGAGTCGGGTATCCGGGTACCGAAATAATTTTCGGATTGGGTATTAGATTTTAAGAAATTCGAGATCGGGTATCCGCGGGTACCCGATTTGACAGACCTAATTTCCGCATATATAGAGCTTCACAAGTATATTGCATTTTAGTGTTTACAATATTGCATTTTTCGTGCCACATGGCAACACGCGATTGGATGTACACTAACATTCTAATTAAGGATACGCCTCAATACTCCCCTATATTGCATTTAGACAATTTATGTTAAAATGGAAAACTCAACAATAAAAAATCCAATATGCCTAAAACTAAAACGCAATATGTTGAAATCCATCTATCACTTCTACAAATGTATCACATTTTAGTGTTTACAATATTGCATGTTTCGTGCCAAGTGATAGCACGAGATTGAATGTACGTTAGAACTTTAAAATTAGTTAGCATGTTATTAGTATATCCGGACCCTATTATTATAAATATTTCACTTTGAATTTAGTTAGCTAATTAATTAATATCTTTCTAAGTTAAAATTTTTATAGTATTTTTTTTGTTAAACATACATAATTTAATTTTTTCCATAAAATTGTGCTATATTAATATGAGATGTGTTATATTGCTAACTCACTCTTAAATTGTTAACTACAATTAAATGATAGGCATTGAATCATTAAATCAAGTTATAATATATCGATACAATGCAAAAAAAATGCCAATTAGATCATTATAACTAACTTTTAAAAAATATCTCAAAACTTTAAATAATTATAACTATCTCAATTCATATTATTTTTTTACACAAAATATATCAAATAAAATATAATTTTATAAGGATTCTAAGATCTCACTTGTATATGTTCCGATGTCAAAATTTGAAAAAAATGCTTAAATCTATACATATATAAAAGGCGAGTTTTGGGACGTTTTGAATAATAATTTTATACTAGGGATGTAAATGCAATTGAGAAAAACTGAGGCGTTACTTATGTCTAACTCTTACTAATTCATGCGTTTATTTAGATATTTAGATTAGATTAGATTAGATTTAGTTTAATATAACGGTTACAAATGTTAATTTTCAAACGGTTATTAAATCACATAATAATAATAATAATAATAATAATAATAATAATAATAATAATAATAATAATAATAATAAACGTATGTAACTGCCATTTTAGTTTTGGAATTAATGCATGCAATTCAAATTGACGGTTATATCTTTAAATTGGCTGATTTTAATTATAAATGAATACAAGGTTCTGGAAGATGCTCCATTTTTTTACTATAAATAAATGACATTTGATAGCCTATAACACATTCATTATCTTTTTTCCATTCCATTCTTCACGTGACTCGGGTTTTAGGTATTCTTTCTATTCTTCATCAATATTATTTAACATGAAATTAGTTTATGCATGAAGTTATTTCTACATTTGTCTATTGATTTGTTTTGTACCCTCAATTCGCTTTATCAAATGTTTTGTGATTGATGCTTTTCTTAATTGTTTTGATCTATTATATGTATTTGCTACCCTAAATTCAACACTTCATCACTTTATATGCTTATATTTTTTTTGTATTATATTATTGCATGTGAGGATTTTGGTCTTATTCTGGTGTCTTTGATATATATTTATATATTATTTCTATAGCATAAATCTAGGTTCCTATCACATAATTTTTAATAGAAATAAAATTTAAAATTTTGATGTTTTTAGTTCTTACCAAAAGAAAAAAGATTGTCATCATGGAACCACTATACACATTGCTAATTGATCCTTTGATCAACATCCTTCCATTACCATTGCTAATGGAGTACTTTGTGTGTAAAGATTTACACATTTTATTGTAGATTTTAGAGATATTATTCCACAAATTCATTTTCTGTTGTATACCGAGACTTACACCGAGTTGATTGATGAAGGATCATTCAAGAAATGTTTTAATGTTGAATCTTAGGGGGAAAAGTTGAGGCTGTTGAGAAATTATTTGTTCTACAAATTCATTTTCTGGTGTCTACGGAGACACTCTTTATCAAGCAAGAGAGGGATTAGTTATAGACTATTGTTTTTCTTTGTTTACGCCTTTTCCCACTCCTTCGTTTGTTAAACTCATATGAAGGAAGCTATGTTTCTTGAATATTAATTGCTTGAAGTCAAGTGGAGAGGATGAGCTAATATTTTAAATTTTTTTGTTAAGTTGGTCATGCAATTATATTAACATGTATTTTTATAGATTAATATTAATAAATTGTTTATGTCAAAATGATACTCCGTAGCATTTTTCAAAAAATGATTTTGATCTATTGATACGTTTTTGTAGGTTAATTTTAACAAATAATTTATTTTATGTTCTATTTTTGAATATGTATAATTATTTATACTATTATACAAATTAAAAGAATATACAATGTGTCGTGCATCGCACGGGTGAGAATAATTTGAATTGTATGATGGAAAAATATTTCGTCGTGCATCGCACGTGGGTAATACTAGTTTTCATAATAACCAAGTACTTACTACCAGTTTAATGTCAATGTAACTATCATAATATGTCAATATAATACATATACATTATGTTGACATATTCAATTAATCATATTGATATGTTTAGTATACACTATATTGACAATTTGATTTAAAACTCCAATTTTGGTAGTTTTCTTATCTTTTTAAATTTAATTAATAATAAAAGGAAATTACACATGAGAATTTATAAATCATTAGATCTCTACAAATCTTAAGATTTTGAATTAGTTGTAGTTAGCAATTGAGAATTTATAAACCATTAGATCTCTACAGATCTTAAGATTTTGAATTAGTTGTAGTTAGCAATTGAGAATTTATAAACCATTAGATCTCTACAGATCTTAAGATTTTGAATTAGTTGTAGTTAGCAATTAAAAGTTGAGTTAGCAATTGATCACACACCTAAATAATACTCCCTTCGTCCAAACTAAGTTGAGTCGAATTCTATTTTGGGATGTCACAACTAAGTTGAGTCATTTCCTTTTTTGACAAAAAATAAAACATCTAATCACTCTTATTTTATTCCATTACCTACTTTACTCTCTCTTTATTTTCTTACTTTATTTATCTCTCATATTTTTCTACACAATTTTTTAATCTCCGTGCCCAAAAGTTTTGACTCAACTTAGTTGGAATGGAGGGAGTAGTACTATAGTCTATATACACTATATATGAGTTGCGTTATATTGCTAACTTTTTAAGTTGCTAATTCTGCTAACTTATCAATGCAATGCTTTGAAAATGTCAACACGATGACATTAAAATGTCAACATATAATATCTACATAGTATATTGAAATGTCAATAAAATTATGTGTTTACATTTTAATGTAATCGTGTTGATATTTTTAATACATTGCGTTGATGAGTTAGCAACTTAAGAAAATTAACAATTGACCACAACACATAACACATGTATTATACTACTTAGTAATTATAAATTTCATTTCAAATTTCAGACTATTATTTTAGTATATTTAAAAATACTATTTTGCATATATTAATATTATTTTGTATATATATTATTACACTTCCATTTCCATGTTTCAAAAAGTGTGGTTAAACTAATAAAATTTTACTATATGAAGAATCACCTTAACAAGTTAGTAATCAGTAAACTAAACCCAATTCAATGCGACGTCGTTTTTGCACAGCACCATGCTGCTATTATCGTCCACAGCAGAGGATGCACTTCAACTCTCCCTTTGCGACTGCATTTTCCCAATCTTCTGATTCGCCGTGTTTCCTGCCGCCAGCTAGAACATCGGAAAGCAACCCGTCGTCGTGCGAATCATCTGCTCCGCCTAGTTGTTACGCCATCACTTGTGCTCCTGTATCCGAGGTATTGCTCACTCTTCATCTAAATTAGCTCCAATTTTATGCTATGATTGAAGTTCTCAAAATAACTTGTTAATTGCTGTAATTCATGAATACTGTTTGTACTATATGATTTATGTCGATGTTTAGTAATTAGTACTATAAAGTATAAATTTCTCTAGTAAAAGCTGATTGTTTTACTGAAATCGATTTGGTTGTATTGATTGAGAATAATACTCCAGAAACATATTTTGAAAATGGATGCTTTCAGTAGATTGGGAAAATGATACGTATGAACAATGTTTGGTAGATTAGGATGCTTTCAGTAGATTTGGTTCATTCAATGAGTTATGTCCTCCTATAATGCAAGTGTGTAAAAGGGGATTTGGAAGGCTGAATCAGGAGAGTGAGTTATGAAGATGGAAAAACAGAGGTAACCGAGGTGATATAATCACATTTACTTGAGCACATGTCCATAACTATATCATGAAATGCTTGATGTATTGTTTGCAAGTGTATATAAAATTTACATAAGTACTATTATAATAATTGGGCTTTGGCAAGAAAAAGAGCTTCTAATTGATTTAGTACAGCATTATACGGTCAATGCAAACTGATAAAAAAATGACAATATAATAACTTATGAATTAGGTGATACATTTCTGGGATTCCTCTCCTCTCTACTCCCTACCCCAAACACCAAAACAGGCCTCTTCGTGACGTTGGAGGGGATACATTTTATGGGATTTCTCGCAGCAACCACTTTTCATATTGTCGAAGCTTTTGCTCCAATGATTGTCCTGGAAACCATTATTTGTTTATTATTTTTATGGGGTTTCTTTCTTTATATGGTGTGAATTGTGATATGGAGTGTATAAGACAAGATTGAGTTTTATGAATGTTTTTTGATTGAGTGGATCAGGTCCAATACCAAGTCTTGGGACGATAGTGCTACATTGGATCAGTCTCCACTTATGAATCATAGTCATCCTCTTATAACAAAATTGATCTTAGGCTATCTCGAGCTAGTTTAATCTTGATAATCTTAGATCAATTTAATTTGAGTAACATCTCTCCACACCACTGTGCTGCTTATCAAGGCAAGATGAAGTTCTTAAGTATATTCTCTATTTTCTGCATATCAATGGCAGGTATACCTTCTGTTCTGCATTACATAAGTCATAAGCGACACGTGGTGTTGTGGTGCATATTCATTGCATAGGTAGATCAAGTAGCCTTGAAAATAAAGGGGTTTCTTTTCCTTCTCTGTATGTGAACTTGAAAAATTGTGATTCATGTCATGGTATATAATTCTCTAACTATGATGGTAATAGGTGAAGGAAGTATAGCTTCAGAAAGTCAAAGTCAGGACTGTGAAAGTATAGCAGCCAACTTGGACTATTTGTAAGCATCCCACTAGTACTATGTTAAGGACCTTCTCCTTAACTGCGATCTGCAGCGTGTTTGCGGCGATCGAAAAGTGTTCCGGCGCCCTTCGTCGGGTCGGCGGAAATAATAGTTTCTAGTTTTGCGCGGGTTTCTCCCGTCGGGCAACACCATAACTAGGCGGCTGATAGAATACTCCGGCATCCAATCTGGATCGGCGAAGAGAATCCAAATTAGGATTGGAAAACATACGTTATCTTTGGGAGAAATAATAATTCATTAATTGGTTGAATGAATGAATACAATATCTCCTATTTATAAGACTAGAATACGAAGAAACAAATATCTAAACAAATATAGAAAAGATACGAGTAAATCAAAATATAACTAAATAATTGGGATTTCTAAAGATATGATATGAGATCGTATCATACTATTTGTTTGTGTATATAGTAGTACATGTATAATTTGGTCTTCAGTGAATATTCTCTATGATCACGTTGTTTGATAAACTGAAATAAAAAAATTGATAGCAAAATACAACTGAATTACTTACTGAACTTCGTAGGCAGTAATTTTACATTTCTGATATATAAAATGCAGTATACTATACAACATTCAATTGAAGCCTAATTGTTGTTTGCACTATTTAACCAAAAAAATCGCTGAAGAAACATCATCTTATTTAACTTGAGTTACATTTCTCATTTGTATTCATATTATTTGGTCTTCCTTTCCAAAAATTTTCAAAATATACTTTTACTTTTTACAAATTTGATAAATTTCTTCCGCTTCAGAAGCTGAGCTTAACAGATTCATACATTTTCAAACTTCCATTGTTTACAGATTATCGAATCTTTTATGGAATATATATAACAGTCAGTTGATTTTTAGCATATCTTTTTTATAATTAATTTTCTGTTTTATCAATTTAAATTTGAATCTATTTGTTTAGATTATATTGTGTGGATGGGTTAATGATCCAGATATTGAGGTAGGCATCCAAGGTTGAATGTGTGGAGTGGGTATATGCAAGTTATATATGCATTTTATTTTTAAGCCACATACATATATCTCTAATTCTGGATGAAATGGTGAACATGCAGATAAGGTGTTTGCTATAATTTCTAGTTTAAACACCAACATATGTTTTTAACTACTCGTCTCGTGTAAGATACAGTTGGAAGGTTATTATACACGGAAGGCTGCTTATGCTGAACATGGGAGCAAAATAATGTAAATACCAAGTTTCTTTTATTTTTTACAGATTCATAGGCTTTTGTTTTGTTACTTCAACTAAATTGAGTAAAAAATTGTGTTGTTACTCTATTCAGTTTCTTATGACTTTGATGCCTTTTGTCTTTTTAAGCCCAAATCCACAATCTTCCCGAAATTGCTATAAACCAACATAATATTTGATTATGATATTTCAAGTATAGATACCTTGGATGAATATGATATCTATTGAGCATTTTGATTATTTTAGGAAATGAGAGGTCCTAGAAGCATTGAGATATGGAAGATGGGTGCTGTCAATTATTTGGAGGCACTTAAGCTGCAAGAGAAATTGACATCTGATAGAAAAACACACAAGATCAAAGACACCCTTCTGTCTCTACAGCATCCACCCACATTCACTCTTGGCAAACGGCGGACTGTTCACAATGTATTGGTTTCCGAGGCTGAGCTCAAAGCAATGGGAGCAGAGCTTCACTACACCGAAAGAGGAGGCGACGCTACATATCATGGTCCTCATCAGGCCATTTTGTACCCTATTATCTCCTTGAGAGATATTGGGATAGGGGCCAGAAAATACGTGGAGAATCTTGAGTCAACAATGATAGAGTTGGCTTCTCTATATGGCGTTAAAGCTCGTGCTGGAGAAACGGGTGAGACGGGGGTTTGGGTTGGCCGGAGAAAGATTGGGGCGATTGGGGTTCGCATATCTTCTGGAGTTACATCCCATGGTTTGGCTTTCAACATCGATCCTGACTTGAACTACTTCAAACACATTGTGCCATGCGGAATACCAGATAAAGAGGTCACATCTTTGCAAAAGGAGGTGGGGCTGGGGCAGAAGCTTCCTTCTGAACAAGTCATTCATGAGCAATTGGTTTCATGTTTCACAAAAATATTTGGCTATACTGATATTACATGGAGAGACAAAACATCGGTATCCTCGGATGGTCATGAATGAACCGCAACATACTGAAAAGGGTTAGTATTTTTTTTCCCATCTTTGATAATAATATGGTCCTAATAAACGGCCTGCTGAAATATATGCGTTTCCTCTGGTTGGATCAACTGTTATATTTTTGTTTGGCATAATTGAGTTTTAGTTGATTGTGCATCCATGGTTGGTTGGAATATGTGGAACCCTGTTTTGTTTATCACTAAGAAGTTACATGTAGTTGAACCCAAATAATGCGTGTTCACTTGCACTAGTATAAAAAAGAGAAGAAAATCTAATAGGAATGTGTTGTTAGCAGCACATGACTCATGTTCTTTATTCTTAGGGTCCGTTTGGAACACGGAATTGGAATTGAATTGGAATTGGAATTCTATGGAATTGAATTGGAAGGAATTGAATTCTAATTCAGGTCAATTCAAATCCTTTGTTTGGCAAAATGAAATAATTGATCATATGGAATTGAATTTAAAAATTTGAATGTTTGTGAGTTGTGTGTGTACTATGTGTGTGAGTGAGTGTGCTGTGTTTGTGAATGTGTGTGTTGTGTGCGTGTGTGAATGTGTGTGTTGTGTGCGTGTGCAGTGTGTGTGTGTGTCTTTGAGGATGTGTTTAGTGTGTGAGTGAGAGAATGTGTGCTGTGAGTGTGTGTGTGTGTGTATTTTCTGCGTGTGTGTGTGTGAATGTGTGTGTGTAAGAATGTGTGTGAGGATGCATGTTGTGTGTGTGCAAGAATGTGTTGTGTGTGTGTGCAATGTGTGTAAGAAGGTATGCATTGTGTGTGTAATTTGATAAATATTTGGAATTCCACTATTTTTGATATGGAATTCAAATTGTGGAATTGGAGGATTTGGAATTGTAATTCAATTCCAAATCCAAAATTTTTAATTTTTATGATACCAAACAGTAGATTTGGAATTGAAGGCTCCAATTCCAATTCCACACCTCCAATTCCATATCCCAAACACGGCCTTAGAATTGCCTTCAGAAGGATAGTGCATTTGTCCTACTTTGTATCATGGAGTAAAAATGATCAGATAAAATAATACGATTAACAGCAAATTAACTAATAGTAGTAGTAATTTATATTAGTACTTTAGTATTAACTAAGAATTGATTATGATTGGTTGAGAATTTGCAACTATCATACACTAAGTGACCTAAATCAAGAATCTTGTTGTTAATCTTACTAAACAATAGTTTTAGCATATGCAAGTGGGATAGGGTAAAATGGGACAGGTCATGCGCATCCATACATACACTACACACATCCATACATACACTACACACATGTAAATAAACATTAGACATCAGTGTGACTAGTCAAATTGCATTATTTGACTCAAATCTGGTAGCCTGGAAATCAGCCTCAATATATATTCGAATATTTTATAAACAAAACATGTTTCTGTCTGGCTAAAGCACGAGCTCAGCTAGCTACAAGAAATGGGCAAATGCTCACACTATAACTACTACCATTCTCAGCCTTTTGTCATTTCTACCTATCCCTATTTCAGTTTTCTTGATAAAAGATGAGTAACAATCACACAACAAAACTTGTATTTCTATTCTTGATGCTCTTGCCTTTACTCCTCTCTACCTCTGCTGTGCATGTAGCCAATGCAAAACCGCAGTGGAGAAAGCTGTTACTCTCTTCAAATTCACTATTCGTGACCAAAGCCAAATCAAGTGGATCCACGCTGGAGCCGGAGAAAGCAATGGAAAACGGCCTGAGGAAACAGCCTCCAAGCGCTTCAAATCCGACTCAGAATAAATGAGGTGTTGCAGTAGGAGAAGCACAGATCAGATAATGATCTAATTCTGTCATTTTTGCACTTCCCTTTCATATTACTTGTCAGATTTCTTAGCTTAGTTCTTAGCAAGAATTTTGAACTTAGCCTTAGCTCAATAGGATTATCTCTTTTCATTTTTCTTTCCATATAAGAATTCGTTTCTCTTTTTTTTTCTTGCATTATTTGTAATTGTAGGGGTCTAGGGCAAGAATGAGATGAAGTATCTAATGAAACTTTTACTATCATCAAGGATTAATGTTTGTTTTACTTAAAAATTGTAGTACTATCTTGCACTAGGTATGTCGTAAATCTATATATCTTCTTGTTCTAGTTTTATCTTTTGTTTATAGGTATTTATGTGCATTTAGATTTAATCAAATCTAAATATGTAATCATAATTTTTTAAAAGTAAAAATAAATGACGAAAGTTTAAAAGCATTTGCAATTTTGCACTGATCCATGCGGATACCCACAACACAAATCTTGGTTGGCTTCAGAGCTTTACAGAGAGGAGGAATATTTCCTAAAGCATACATGGGTGGCAAAGACCTTTTTTGAATCTTTTGTCTTTACATGTATTGTTTATCTAAAGAATAGATATCATTTCTTCTTTCCCTTTGTTTTATACTTTTATCAAATTAGACCTGACCTATGGTCTATGGAGCAGAGGAAGAAAATGGAATGGTCTACCAGTAAAATGTTTTATATATTGAAATCAACATGAAAACAAAATTTTCCAAGAGAACTGATTTCCAAGATCATATGATTGATTAAAGCATTGAGATATTTGTTTTGTTGAAAATTTGATTTAGAGCTGACTAATTTGATATGTGTTCTATTTGCTCTATATCGAATTTCAAGCATTGAAAAATGAATTAGCCAAACATGTAGTGTGGTTTTTTCAAATGTCTTGGTATCGGGCCTTAGATTTTGCCTACTAGTCATGGGCTGGCCTCAATATATGTATAAAAAAGTTCAGTGATATTCCTGATAGTTATACTATAAGGGCATGATTGGTAGCTAGTAAAAGCCCATACACACACATAAAAGCCCAAACTATGCGGAGTTGTATCACTTTGTCGACTGCTTGGTAGAGGCGGTCGAAATCAGGCGACCCGGCACAACACAGTCGGATCTCAGGGATATCCAAACTAAAATCAGCATTCCTTGCAATTCACTATCCCAGAAATTCTGAGGTATTACGTTTTCCTCGCTTCATCGATTTGTGGTTTATGCAATTTATCCCCAAATTACCCTCTTTTACAGTTGGAGATTTGACCAACAGAGGCGGACCTTCCAATTAGTGTTAGACGGCGAATTATCGACCAATCCGACAACCATCAGGTACGTAGGTCACCCCGAATTGGCCCCTCTCCAATTCCTTCCCGATCGTGTACTTCGACTTCACGTCCTCAAACCGCTTCCCAAGTATGTTATTCGGCTCCAATCTCTGATTCGGAGTGTGGGGAGCTGGAATTGGTGGCGGCGGCGGGTGGTGGCGCTGCCTCTCAGGGATGGGGCGGTTGGTGGTTTTTGGTAAGAGTGATGCTAAATGGCCACATATGGCTGGCCATAATCAGATTTTTAATAGAAAATTGGACCCATTTCAATCAAATTTAATGCACTTAGAGAGTATCAAAATTTCCAAGACTATTCTACCCTTTCCTTATAAATATCCAGAAATATTTTCCTTAGCTCTCTATAAGACACACTCTTTATACGTAACATTTATTTTCTTATTTGCTCAGATTTTTGTTTATAAAAAGAATTAATAATATTAAGTAAATGTAGTGGAGTATAATTTAATATTATAATTAAATATATATATATATATATATATATATATATATATATATATATATATATATATATATATATATATGATTGTGTTAAAATGACAACACCTCTTAAAGTAACATCATACCACCATTCCTAGCCAATCATTTGTACATGTGGACGAATAATAAGCTGCCATGTGGCAATCATAAAAATTGCTCAAGGGTAAATTTTCACGGACTGCAATATCCAATACACTAGACTGCAACTTTTCCCGACTGCAATATCCAATACGCTAGAGATTGCAGTCTAGCGTTTATACTATTGCAGTCTAGCATATATAATATTGCAGTCTAGCGTGGTGTCACATTGTCATTTTAAGAGTGTTGTCATTTTAACGCACCCATATATATATATATATATATATATATATGGGAATGTTATATTGCTAACTCAATACCTAATTGCTAACTACAACTAAATAATAGCCATTAGATATTTAAATTAAGGGCCTAGATCATCAACCACGAAATGTCAATACGATCAACAAAAAAACGTCAATAAAGCCATAAGATTAATTCCATAAAATATCAATAGGGGTATTAATGTCAATTAACTACATGTTTAGTTATAACTAACTTTTAAAAGAAATCCCAAAATGTTAAATTCATATAACATATATCAAATTAAAGATAATTTTATAAGGATTCCAACGATATCATACATGCATATGTTCCGACGTCAAAATTTGAAAAAAAATTCAAATTTTTTTCAATTTTTTCGTAAAGCAGAAATGTCAACATACTATATAAAATATGTCAATATAATACATGTAGAATGTCAATATAAGCAATGGGTTAAAATTCTTAAAGCATTGTGTTGACATTCTCAAAGCATTGTGTTGATATTTCCGAAACACTATATTGACATTTTCATCTAAAATCCTAATTTGGCGTTTTTTTTTTATCTTTTTTGATTTTATTAATAAAAACGAAAATTACACGTGGCAAATTGTAGACCACACGTTTTCTAAAATTCTATGGCCTTAAATTAGTTGTAGTTAGCAATTAAGTGATGAGTTAGAACTTGATCAATATATATATATATATAGGGGCGCATTATGGTCAATAAGTGAAATTCTGTTAAAAATCAAAACAAATCTCAGCCCTTGGATCCTGAGATTGGATGAATGTGATAAGTTACATTATTAGCCCAAAATGCTACATTATCATTATTAGACTAAAATGCTACATTATTGTACTAAAATAGTACATTATTAGCTAAGTTACATTATTTGACTAGTAATCTACATTACTAGATGACACGTGGCAATAATCTAACGGTTACATTACAAGATCCAATGACTGAGATTTGTTTTAATTTTTGACAGAATTTCACTTATTGATCTGAACACGTCCCTATATATATATATATATATATATATATATATATATATAGGGGCATGTTAGGGTGCCACCACCCCTTAAAATAACACCATACCACCATTTCTAGCCAATCATTTGTACACGTGGACGAATAATAAGCTGCCACGTGGCAAAAAAAAAAAAAAAACCAAAAAAGACGGGCAGCAATTTTGTGGTCTTTAAACAACAATTTTTCTTGAACAACAATATCCAACACGTTAGACAGCAATCTATAGATTGCTGTCTAACGTGTTGGATATTGCTGTGTAGCGTTTATAATATTGCTGTATAAGCGTTGTCACGTTGTCATTTTAAGGGTGGTTGTCATTTTAACACAAACCTATATATATATATATATATAGGGTAGTGATAAAATGCAAACCTATATATTGTACAAACTCTAAACTATAATCTGGACCGTTAGAAAATGTCAACAGATGATTAAAATACATCAACAGAAAATGTCAACACAGTTTCAACACATTTTCAACACAACATCAACTGTTGACATTGTGTTGACATTTTCTGTTGATATAATTTTATCATCTGTTGACATTTTCTAACGGTCCAGATCATAGTTTGGAGTTTGTACAATATTTAGAGTTTGCATTTGAATACATCCATATATATATATATATATATATATATATATATATATAGGGTGCACTATGGTGCCACCATAGATAGGATAACACCATACCACCAATATAGTCCGTTAGATCTCATCTATGGACGCCTAGGATTAAGTTTCATGAAAAAACACGGGTTTGCAGTCTACTGTATTAGATATTGCAGTCTACTATATTAGATATTGCAGTCGTGGTAAACTGCAATATTGTTGTGGTAAGACTGCAATATTCAATGAACAACACTGCAATCTGGTAGCGTAAAATTAGAAATTTCCAATTTTACCCCTTCGTGTTTTTACACGTGGCAACATGACAAGCACACGATTTTCAGATCCAATGGCCTAAAATGGTGGTATGGTGTTACAATAAAGAGTGTTGTCATCTTAATACATCCATATATATATAGGGATGTATTCAGGTCAGAACGCTAAGTATAAGTAAAACTCAAAACACTTGCAGTCCATTGGATCTTATGATCTAACGGTTAGATTAATGCCACGTGTCATCTAATGATGTAGAATTTTAGACTAATAATGTAGCTCGGATAATAATGTAGCATTTTAGTTTAATAATGTACAGTTTTAGTCTTACAATGTACATTTCTAGTCTAATAATGTACCTCGGCTAATAATGTAGATTTTTAGTATGATAATGTAACTAATCACAACCATCCAATCTAATGATCCAAGGGCTGTGATTAGTGCTGTGTTTTACACTAAGATGCTGTAAGGACCCTAACACACCTATATATATATATATAGGGGGGGGGGAGTGTTATATTGCTAACTCAATGCTTAATTGCTAACTACAACTCAATAATAGCCATTAGATATTCAAATTAAAGGCCTAGATCATTAACCACAAAATGTCAATACGATCAACAAAAAACGTCAATAAGGCTATAGGATTAATTCCAATAAAAATTAATAGGGGTATTAATGTCAAGTTAGTTATAACTAACTTTTAAAAGAAATCCCAAAACTTTAAATTCATATAACATATATCAAATTAAAGATAATTTTATAAGGATTCCAACGATATACTACATGCATATGTTCCAACGTCAAAATTTGAAAAAAAAATCTAGAATTTTCGTATTTTTCGTACATTAGGGTCCTATTGCCCCCTTAGAGTCTATTTCCTTCTTAATATCAACCATTAGATTAGTATGACGGACGGATTAGATGAAGCCTCACAAAATCATCCCGTGTTGCATTATTAGATTGTTTCTGTGCATTATATGGGTAAAATTGTAAACAACCATGAATTAAAACGGAAGGAGTGAGATTTCAGTGGGATTTTCATAGACCTTCCATCTCCACTCTCTCTCTCTCTCTCATTCCAACCGTCTCACTCCTCAAACCCACGACTCAATCTCGTCTCCCCCAATTCCCACCCATTTCCAAACCCTAGCCGCCACTTCCTCCCACCAAAATCAATCCAGAAGACGATTTTCACCATTTATTCAACCCTCCGACGCCGTTTCACTGTCGAAAATGCACTCACCGTCGATTTTCGTTGTGAAGAGCACCGTGGATCGACGATTCACAACTACAAAGTTTCGGATTTGTTTTGAGCGTGCCGCCGGTCGTCGATTAAAGAGGAACTAACGAAAACGGTATGCTTCAAAAATCCCTTTCTTGAGTTAGAAACACTCCTAATCGTCGATTGTCTACTTTTAGGAGACAATGTAGTAGGCGATTCACAGTTTTTAGCGTCCATTGAACTTCGATTTCGAATAATGCACAAAAGTTGTGGTTGTTTTCTTTTGGAAAATATGAGATTGTGAGCATTTGATTTTAGGGTTCAACCCATTATTGAAGTGTGTAGTTGGTTTGCATAACTGGTGTTTGGTGTAGTGAATGTCATTTAATTTCGTGCATTATGTGCTGGAATGTGAGCATTACTCTATTAGGTTTTTGGCATTATGTTTTCACTGACCATTGGTTTATGCATTACACAAAACACAAACTTATACATCTCTGTTTGCTATTATGTACTACAACATCTAAGCAATGACGAACTGCTTTTGACCAAGCGATTGACGATTTGATTCCAATCGCCTTAGCCCAGAAGGTGCTAAGGCGACTTGGAAATGTTCAGAATTAAGGTTGCTACTGCGCTGTTGACTTCCGCACATAACTCCAAAGGTGCAAACAACCATAGATATGGCACCGAGTTTTGGAAGGAGAGGCCGCCTAAGTTCGTCTTCGAGAAGTGGATCGAAGAGTATGGGCTGAATTGATTTGAGTAGCAGTCATTGAAACGCTATTTACATTATTTTGAACAATGTAGTTTTTTTTGGATAATGCATTTTAGAAGGTAGAAAAGACGACTTATTTGTTGGCCAGTTTTGAACAATACATTGCTCTTGATAACTAAAGCATATATAATGTATGTAATGATTCAAGTAATGCCAATGTACTGATTAATAATGTGAAAAAGGCTAACAAGTTAACTGGATTTTGATGAACACTTGCTAGGCTTGTTAAGGATTAATTGGAGAAATAAATCGAATAATGAACATAATGTGCTTATTGATGACCTGCTCCAGAAATGGAATCTACAACAAGTTTATTCGTTGCTTGCAATAATGTACATATTCGTGAATGATAATGTACGGTAAAAGGTTAATAATGCAAGCTTAATACATTTTTTTGTAATATAAAGTTAAACGCTACAACTAAATAATGAAAACATCTGTAATTGTAATGCACATTAACAGTCTTAAAATGCAAATTTACTATGCATTTAACGTTTAAAGTGATAAGTTAACAGCTAGAAAAAAATAATGAACAATTTCTTCACTTATAATGCACATTAACGTCCAAAAAATGCACATTTATTATGCATAAACTGTTGGTTTTAATAAGACTAGACCGAAAATGAAAACTAACAATGTTTGTAGGTACAAAAAACATCAAGATTTCCTCTTTCCCTTGCAAAGCTCTTTCTCCTTCGCCATCTCTTTAAGCATTGGACAGTTTCTAGAGTCGTGATGGCCCATCTCATAGCACGCCTTACACTGTCTAAGAGGTCTTTTCGCCTTCTTTATAGCCTTTTCTCTCTTTGAAATCAGGCGGCTCGCAGAGCTGCTAGCATGACCCTCGCTCGACTTCTTGCTGCCTTCCCTATTGCATACGACAGAGTACCAAGTAGTAACACCGTCTGTCTTCCTCATGCCTTGTTTGCGCGTATCAAAACCAACAGCGCGGGCATATACATCGTAGAACGCGAAACCAAAATCAAGCGATTGGAACTTCTGACCAACCACATGCTTCAAATCTGGAAAACATTTAGGTACAACCAACACTGTATAAAACGAGAGAAAAAACGACTCAACAAACATATGCATTTCGTACCATAAATCGTTCATTACAGAGTCTAATATACGCATTATATAATGCTACATGTCCAGTATGTGTATATGTTAAAAGAACTCCGTAACCCAACCGAATTGAAAACCCTAGAGGATCCACTGAAACTCATTCACTTTGAAGATAAGACGGGGTACTTACTACATACTACACCCTAGCCCCCAAGGATTGCTAAACCCTTGGGGAATAAATGAAACTTGCGCCAAACATACAACACTATATAAAACGAGAGAAAAAACGCCTCAGCAAACATATGCATTACATATCATAAATCATTCATTACAGAGTCTATTATAGGCATTATATAATGCTACATGTCCATTACGTGTATAGGTAAAAAGAACTACCTAACCCAGCGGAGTTGTAAACCCTAGAGGAACTCGTTCACTTTGAAGAGAAGACGTGGTAATTACTACGTACTACACCCTAGCCTCCAAGCATTGCTAAACCCTTGGGGAATAAATGAAACTTGCGCCAAATATACAAACACGTACAGACTACGAAAACGATCATAAAAACTTATTGTATCGATCACAAAAAATTATTTGCAATGAACCATTACTCCAACTAATCGGTATTCAAGTGAGCCAATCGGTTTTATAATCGTACAATGGAGAAATTTAATTACCTTCTTCCATTTTGTAGAAAACGAAATCAATCAACGATTGCTCCCAAAAACGGTTTTTCGACGACAAACCAAAAATAATAGTTTACGGAGAATGTTTCAACAACGCTTGTCTTCAACGTTGGAATGTCTTCAACAGAGAAAAAGGGAGAAAGATTCGAGAGAGAAAAAGAGTGTATCGTTTATTTCTGTAAAAAAATACCGTTGGGATCATGATATGGAGAAAATCAAGGAGTTACCATAACCAACTCCATTATGTATTATTAATCAGCCCTTGTCGTGAATTTTAAGGATTAAAAGTAAATAAATCAGCCTTTATTTTGGGCCATTAGATCTCTAAAATGGAAGACCAAGATTAAAAAGAACAATAGAACATAATATTAGAAAAGGATTTGAATACATCCCTATATATATATATATATATATATATATATATATATAGGGGTGCACTATGGTGCCACCATAGATAGGATAACACCATACCACCAATATAGTCCGTTAGATCTCATCTATGGACGCCTAGGATTAAGTTTCGTGAAAAAACACGGGTTTGCAGTCTACTGTATTAGATATTGCAGTCTACTATATTAGATATTGCAGTCGTGGTAAACTGCAATATTGTTGTGGTAAGACTGCAATATTCAATTAACAACACTGCAATCTGGTAGCGTAAAATTAGAAATTTCCAATTTTACCCCTCCGTGTTTTTACACGTGGCAACATGACAAGCACACGATTTTCAGATCCAATGGCCTAAAATGGTGGTATGGTGTTACAATAAAGAGTGCTGTCATCTTAATACATCCCTATATATATATATATATATATATATATATATATATAGGGGAGTGTTATATTGCTAACTCAATGCTTAATTGCTAACTACAACTCAATAATAGCCATTAGATATTCAAATTAAAGGCCTAGATCATTAACCACAAAATGTCAATACGATCAACAAAAAACGTCAATAAGGCTATAGGATTAATTCCAATAAAAATTAATAGGGGTATTAATGTCAAGTTAGTTATAACTAACTTTTAAAAGAAATCCCAAAACTTTAAATTCATATAACATATATCAAATTAAAGATAATTTTATAAGGATTCCAACGATATACTACATGCATATGTTCCGACGTCAAAATTTGAAAAAAAAATCTAGAATTTTCGTATTTTTCGTACACAGGCTAATGTCAATACAACTAAGATAATATGTCAATATAAAACATATATAATGTCAATCCTAAATTTGTGTTGACATTCTCAAAGCATTGTGTTGATATTTTCGAAACACTATATTGACATTTTCATCCAAAACCCTAATTGAGAAATGAGATGCAATATGAGCCATTCATTTTTATTAAATGAGTGGTCCAGATTTTTCCACATGGAAAGTATCTTTAGATTAATTAATTATGAAAGGGCAGAATGGTAATATCGTGGTAAATTTTATTCAGTTAATATTTTTTTTAATTTTTAATTTTAATTTTTTATTATTTTTTTTAAAATTTTTAAAATTTTTTATTTTTAAAATTATATTTTATTTTTTTTAATTTTTTTTAAATTTTATTTATTTATTTTTTATTTTTTTTAAAATTTTTTTTTAAATTTATTTATTTTTATTTTTCAACTACATATACAATTCATGTCAACTACACACATATAATGTTAACTATGTGTGATGTCAAACCACACACACAATTCCTGTCAACTACACACATATAATGTCAACTCTGTGTACAATCCATGTCAAACCACACACAAAATTCATGTCAACTACACACGTATAATGTCAACTATGTGTACAATCCATGTCAACTACATATACAATTCATGTTAACTACACAATATAATGTCAACTACATGTACAATTCATGTCAAATAGTATTTATTGAATAAAGTTGTTGACATTTGATGTGTAGTTGACATGAATTGTATATGTAGTTGAAAAAAAAAATTGAAAAATAAAAAATAATAAAAAAACGAAAAAAAAAGTTAAAAAAAATTTAAATTTTTTTTAAAAAAAATTTAAAATAAAAAATAAAAAAAATTAATAAAAATACAATTAGGGTTTTTGGCTTTTTAAACCAAAACCTTTCCCCGAATTCCGGTTTTTTCCATGAACTATGAGATTTGTTTTTAAAACCACGAACTTTCATTTCGTTAGGATTTTCCCCCGGCGGGTCAAGGACGAAACCCGGGTTGTCTACGTATCAATTTTAATCCTATTTGTCACTAAATTGATTACATGGATCATATTTGGCACAATAATACATACAATCACAATTATTACATAACAAATGACAACTTCTGAATAAACAAAACACAACTTTAACATTTTGAATTATGCTATTCGGGTCGGAAATGTGCTATTTGGGTCGGGTTGGGAAAATCCTAACGAAATGAAAGTTCGTGGTTTTAAAAACAAATCTCATAGTTCATGGGAAAAACCGGAATTCGGGGAAAGGTTTTGGTTTAAAAAACCAAAATTATGCCCATCTGTTGACATAAACTACATGCTGTTGACATTTCACAAATATTCTGGATAAGTGGCTGATATTGCATCTCAATTCTCAATTAGGTTGATAAATCTCAACCTAACAAGACCCTATATATATATATATATATATATATATATATATATATATTATTTTTACTGTATATGTCATAGTGTAGTGTCGTGTTTTACATTGTTGATTAAATAATAATACTAATAAAATATAATAAATTAATATAAATATAGTGATATAAAGTAAAATATAGTGTTAAAATTTGAAGGTAATGATAAAACTTAAAAATAATGTTATATATGACACTGTAATAAAGTCTATAATACGACAATAGCAAAAACATTAATAAACAATAATAATAATTATTATTCTATCACATTTAATTTTTTTAATTTATAAAGTTCATATGATTAGTACAATATCATATTTTGATGTTATCAATTAATTTTAATGATATAAGTTATAATATACACTACATATAATAAGACATGATATGCTACATACCTTATGTGAGATTCATATTTAAGCACCACTTTTGTTCAACGTATATTTAATGTTGTTGGTTTTGTGCTTATATGGAGTATTAATTTATACATGTAATATAGTACTACTAATCAACACATACCATCGTTGTGTTATATTATCACTCATTAAACGATTACATCTCATTTATATTTTTCAATTGATCAGTTGAAATATTTTAAATAAATTCTAATAATCTTGAAGTCAGTTGATCTTTGATTTATTTGTATGATTAGAATATTAATTAACTTTATATTTGGTTTAATCGGAATACTTAATATAAGATACTTTTTAGTCAAGGTGGTATTTGCTCTTGAAGGTGATTTAATATACATAAGGGGGTTGATACGGAATAATATCACTAACATATTTAATTGAAAATGAAATAAACATAGTAAGGTATTTCCAATTAAAATTAAGATCAATAATATAGTTAACTAAAAATGAATATTTACTTACTCTTTAGTAACTTTTAAATTTATTATTTTTATTTTGATAGGAAAATTGATTGTCCACTTTTTAATCTTATAAGTTTGTAATTTAGTTTGTATTTTAGTTCATAGTAAATTTCATTCAATTGATATTCAATTCAATTAAATAACTGGGAGTTTCAATTTATATACTTATGTATTTATTGTTTTATTTGTACGTACTTTTATTTATTCATTAGGTGAATTAAGTTTTGAAGTTACATTATAAATGTCACGATATTAAGATTTAATTTTGAAACCATTTGTGTTTAATAATTACTTTTTCATGGCTTTAAGGATCCGATATTATTTTAGGGAAAGAGTTGTAGCCGTAGGGGTAGTATTTAGTAGAGTGGTGGAAAAGGGTGATTATGTAAAAGGACGTACGCACTATCAAAAACCATTATTTAATAATTATTATATTTTCCATTATTTACAAAATTGCCACCGTGTGGCCAGCCACATTATGGCCGCATAACATTACTCTTTTGGTAATTGATCGCTTTTTCTAGTGTGTAGCTCTTCAAATCTCGGCTGTGGTGCTTCTTCTTGCTAAAACAGCTGCCCATTTTTGTCAATTTCTCTCTTTCTCTCCAAATTATGAACACAAAATCATTAAAAAAGATTGAATCTTGGAGGTGAAAAGAGGCTGTTCTGTGAAATCGTGAGTGGGAATGGTTGTGATTGGGAATGGGATTGAAGGAAACGGAATTTGAAAGAGAAAGGGAGGATGCACGTCCTTATAAGGAGATCATGCGGAGAAGATGGCTCCAAGTGGGAAAACCTGCGCGCCAAATATGCAGACAGGGAAGGACGACGGAGGGCAAGGAGGTCATTTGTCTTCTAAAAGGAACGGCAAATCGGGCTTCACAATTTGTACTATGAGGATCCAGTAAACATGCAGCGGTCTACCAAACGGTGGATTAGGCCCAAGAATGTTGCTACCAAACACCATCAAAGCCCACAAAAACTATCTGCAGTTGTGGGAATTTAAGTTAACTGAGATTTGAGCATAAGCCCAAGATTTCTACCAATCACGCCCTAAATTTTTTGAAATAACTGTCTAATCAACAAAAGAAAACTCCAATATCTTAATATTATTTTTAGCAAAATAATTGTAATAGAAAAACATGTTGAGTGTATTTCAAAATTCAATCTTTTCAACAATATAGATCATGATTCATGAGCATAAAACAATTCATATCCGTAGTACTAATATGTAGACAGTAGACCCGTTACTAAATTTATACATACAAAATGACACCAATATTGTTTTTTTTATACTCTATTAATCAACGTATTGAACCTTTCAACCTTATAAACTTCAATTATATGGTTCCAATTATACTTGACTTATGGAGGTCTTTGTTGGAAGATAAAAGCCAAAGTTCAATATTCAAATGCAGAAAATCAAATAATTTGACAAGTTACGTGATTTAAAGAATAGCCAGTTTACTTCAAAGTTCTAATCAATGTTTAAAAAATATTGTGTGTAGTTGGATTTGACCCTTGACCATAGACAAGATATAAAACATTTTAATCATTACTTTATTTATAAATAGTTAATTTAAAGAAAAATTAAAATATAAAAATAACATATAAATATCTGTAAACAAATTTAGCACAAGAATTGATATTTGTGCCCATCATAAAGGCATCAACAATATCTCCTTATATGGGGCATAAGTGGCTTAAGATGTCTTGCTGTGTTTTATAGTACCATATTTGATGAACATTTCTCAATATTTTTTTAGCAAAAACACAGGTTTTTATTGGTAAAATGTAGCAGTTAAAAAGTCAAGTAAAAGCAACATATAAGAAACAGTTGCTAAGCATAAGATGAGTGGATTGTGGAGAAGAAGGATATGATTCAGAAGCATCTTCCAATTGCGGCTGAAGAATCCTTTCAAACGCATAAAATTGTAGGTTGAAGTTACCTGGTCCCAAAGACATTGTCATTTCATGATTTCAAAAATATGGATCATAACTATAAAATAGTTATGTAATTTCAACAATATGGATCATAAGTATAAAATTCATATCCGTCATTTCTAACTTTTCAATTTGTATTTTAAGTAATAAAATATGTAATTCATATCCGTGACTACTAACTTTTCACTTTGTATTTCTATTACTAGAGAAAATTTATCTTAAAATATAACTATACTATATAATTAAAATGACTCACTTAATATGTATGTTGTGTCCCCAAATTATAATTACTAGTAGTATTATAAATAAATTTTAAAGTATTCAGAAGAGCTGAAGAGGCATTTTAAAGGAGAATTTAATAAATTTTTAAATTTATAGAAAAATTGTATGGATATAAATTTTTGAGGAGAGACATATATATGTCTTACCTCCGCCTATAACTTGACAGTTGAAATTTTTGAGATATTAATAATATTATGAATAAAGTAGGTAGTTTTTTTCGTTGAACTTTCAACCGCTACACACATCATTTTGACTTTGAGCATCCCCAAAGACTTATTTTATACATGGATGAAAGAAAATGATAACATTTGAAATATAGTAACTTAATATTTTATTTTTAAATATTATGAGATTGACCAATATTTGGTCAAATTTATTGATTTAAAGAGTTGTTATTTCAATAAAAAAAGATAGTGAAGCAAATTTGATGAAAATACATGAAAAAAGCACTATTATATCTCTTAAAATTTGTCACATTTTTCTATTTTAGAGTATCTCTCAAATTTTATACTCCTTTCATTTTATTTACTATTTTGAATAATGAATCGGATATTACATCAATTCAGTCTATTCATTAACGACTAAAATTGTAGGATTATATAAAAAGTACTACTACTTATACGAGTACTAATTTTTTGTAATCACTTTTATTCACATTACTTAAAAATTTGAAATCATTGTCATATCAAAGACGGTCAATTTTAGGGACAAAGGCCATGTCATAGTGGGGTAAACTTGGAGCATGAAGGTTACTACAATTTTTATAGCAAACCACATTTTGTTGGTACATGTAATATTCAGACAACAAGAGATGCTACATGTAATATGCATTGATAAAGATCAGAGAAGTTGAGAAGAAGGATCCGGAGGCGGCGGGACTTGAGCTGAGCCCTCAAGCATATGAACTACTCTCTTCATCTGTGGCCTCAACTCGGGATCTTCTTGAATGCACCACATTGCTATCTTCACCATTTTCTCAAATCTCATCGTCTCATCTCTCATCTCTTCATCCTCCAGTTCCTCCGCCATCTCCGCCACTGTCCCGTCGCTGCAGCAGTCATAAGCCCAGTCGCTAAGAATCCTCTTTCTCTCATCCTCAATATCCGGCTCGAAATTCTTCCTGCAGCACAGCAGCTCCAGCAGCAGCACCCCGTAGCTGTAAACATCCACTTTCACTGTTATAGGCATGTTTCTGAACCACTCTGGCGCAACATACCCTCTCGTCCCCCTGATCCCCGTCGTCGTCCTTGTCTGATCAGTCTTCAGAAGCTTGGCTAATCCGAAATCGGATATCTTTGCAATGTGAGCATCATCTAAGAGCACATTCTGAGGCTTGATGTCGCAGTGTATGATCTGCGTGCTGCAGTCTTCGTGCAGATAGCAGATTCCTCTGGCAACCGAGAATGCGATTTGCATTCTCGTGTGCCAGTTCGGCTTCAACTTGTTAACGAATAAGACGTTGGCGAGAGAGCCGTTGCTCATGTACTCGTACACCAGAAGCCTGTTTTGTCCTTCAGCGCAGTATCCCAACAATTGGACTAAGTTCTTGTGGTTGGTCCTGCTGATTGAACTCACTTCAGCTTTGAATTCTTGATCTGCATCATCTGCCATTCTGGTCAGCTTTTTCACCGCGATCACCTTTCCATTCTCTTCCAACAGAACCCCTTTGTATACGGTTGAGTACGCGCCGTTGCCCAGCTCTAGGCGGAATCCATCGGTGGCTTCTTCCAGCTCCTTGAAACTGAAGCACCTTATGTTCAGTCCGGGATACACTCCCCTGCCTTCATCTTCCACCTTTTTCGATTTCTTCCCGACCAAAAACAGCTTTGATGCAAACAGAAGTACGTTGAGAAACACTGAACTAGCCAACAAAACAGCACCGGCTATGATCAGACCTAATCTTTTTTTCTTCCCTGACTTACTCCCGAGAGGATCCGGAACGGTGGCGTTTCTGGCCCTCACCTTTATCAAAGCCTTTCCATTAACTCCGGAATCGATCTTCCCGTTAGAAAGAGGGAATCTCTTCTTCCAACAGTCGGCATTTCTGTATATAGCAACATCACAGAAACAATCAGTGAGGCACTGCTGCCGGCACCAGTCCTCCGAGACAGGGCTGAAGTGTGCATAATCGGAGTTGGGCCAATCCGCATCGAGCATGTCCTTGAACACGAAGGAATCACTGTCGTGCAATTCTGCATCGCAGCTATGCGGAAGGAAATCCTTCTTGCATCCACTCAACAAGTCAATAGGATCGATGAGAGAGTAGTCGGAGGGGCAGCTGCATCGCGGCCGCTGATCGTTTCCCATGGAGCAGAGACTGTTGAGACCACAAGCGCCCCCGCCTGTATCCTGATTTACTTGAGTGCATATATTCGAAGGTAAGAAGTCCTGAACGGACCACGCCCTTGGCCGCCCATCAGTCCGGTTATCAGACTTGGGATATACATAATGCCTGAGAACGCCGTCGTATTCCATCGTCAGTCTCTGGTAATACTGTGTTGATGAAGCTCCGAGGTTGGAGAACAGGTTGCTGAGCAGAGTCCCGTTTCGCGCAACGAGGTTAAAGTATCCGGATTGGTTGAAGATGAGGCGGAATCCATCTCCCACGGTCATTGTGGCCAAATACGCTTTGATGATGCCGTTCATGGGGAAGTTTCTAGTGTACCACACAAGATTCCCATCGGTCTGCAGCGTGAACAAGAATCTTCCACGGGAGGAATTTTTATCGGAGAAGCTGGAGATGAGCTCTCCGCCTTGATTGAGTATCTGAGTTGGGAGTAATGTGTCGGTGGGCTGGTCGAAGGTCTGCCACAGGTTTGCTGAAGCAGAGGAGAAGAGCGCGAAGTTGCCGGTGTCGAGCATAGCGGCGTAGGAAGCAGCGGCGCTGGACTCTGCGGCCCAGATCTGTCGGCCGCTGGGATCGTTGAGCTGGAGCCTTCCATTGGCTGCAAGCTGGAGTCGTGAACCCTCAGGGGCTAGATCGTCGCGATTGGCGGACCAGATGATAGTTTTTTCTGGTATTTGATGGAACCAGATGGCGAGCAAGTAGCCGCCTTTGGGAGCGGTCTGCTGGAATCCGAAAGCAAATTCAGAAGAAGGAGAGAGCCACGTTGAATTGGCAGAGTTTGCAACGAGGGACGACCCAAGAGTTACGTTGGTGCGTGGTTGCGCAGATGCCAGGATTGGTAGCAGTAACGTGATAGTGACGAACAGCATGTCCGTTCCGCTTGGCAATGAAGCCATTTTTAGAGAGTTTTTTTTTTTTTTTTTTTTAAATCTTAGAATCAGAGGAAGAGGAAGATGAAGATGATTTATGTTGGAGAGGCGACGAAGACTTTTACTGGGTCTTGGTCTTGCAGATAATGGACCACAACCAAAACAAATTGACTATAGTATCATTCTACTACATATTTTTATATATAAATTGTGTAGTCATTGTTTTATTAGGGAATAAACAACTGCAAATTAGATCCCAGCCTAATCAATTATTGGCTAACTTAAACTTCCATTGTTGCCGATCACCATAAACCAAACATAAAAGATTTTATAATAAGTTTATATAGTGATACCTACGCAACGGGGCCTCAATATATTCTTAGTGGTATATAATTTTGGGCCCAAGCCCGCTAATTGGAATAGTTATATAGTAGTAGTAGTACATCATTAATACCCAACTCACTTGCACTAGCAATTACTACTATCTAATTGAAACAATCACTAGCTTATTTTCCTCACCTACGATAATATTGATAGTTTTTGTGTCTTTGTGAATGTAAGGTAATAGTAATAGAATTGCTAGTTGATTGACATCAGGAGGAGGATAATGCAGCTGATATGAGGTCCGGTATAAATTTATTATTTCTTGATATACTATTTTCTGGGCTGAGAGTGAGGAGCCTTGATGTTCTATGCTTGTGAGAAGGAACTATTGTCTTTTCCGTATAATTGAGTGTAATTGTTTTTTCATCAACTTACGTAATTTATTAATCTGGCATCGCTTGTTTCTTAGGTGGTGTGATGTTATAAATCATTTGTCTGTGATAGAGAGAAGATTGATCTGTTAACTGTTTCCTGGATTTTTAATTTTTTTGTTTTATGATTAAGAAATACTAGTAAGCGTTTAATGATGTAACCTGTTGAACATGATAGAAATATACATGATCTCTGCTTTTGGTGATCATGAGAATTTGACTAGATAATTATAGCCTTATAGGCAGGGTTACATGAAATTTTCATTTTCTTAACTTGAAAAACATGTGGGAATTAAACAGTAATTTGTTGCTAGTGATGCTTTCTGCAACAGTTGCGGATATTGAAATGAGTGGTTTATCTAGAAATGAAAATGATATTGCTGGAGGAGGTTTCCCAGAGTTGTGAAAGATCAAAGATGCATTCCCACATGAGCCATAAATGAATGTGGGTGCACAGTTTCAATCTCCTCTCGTTAGTTCGACACCTAATTTACCAATGTATAGTCCTTTTAGTCTCCAATTCGATGGCACAAGTTCATAGACACTGGTGAATTTGAGTTTGGTATTGATGTTGATAAGGTCGATGACAATAACCTTGCTGAACTGATGAAGTTCTTTGCTTCATAAGATGTTGCATATGCTAAATAAACCATTCATCTGATATGGCTGCTGCATTTGTTGGCATTTATTCGAGCAGTCATTGAGGATTCTGAGAGTGTAGAAGAATATGGGGTTTGATGAGCTTATGTGAAGAATATATTTGGAGACAGGCAGAGATCATCACCAAGGTGGGACTAGGAGTAGTAATAGTAGTAGTAGAGTCAAAATCATGGTGATAACTGAATTTTATGTGCTTGATCAAGTGCTTAGGTGCAAGGTTCTCTACAGATATAAGTCTATATCCTAATCTCTTGTCAAAGTGGGGAAAATTTTGAAGAACGAAGGTAGTGCATTTTTATAGCAAAAACACATGTTTTGATTGGTACATGAAAGATTAAAAAACAAGTAGAAGCTGTAGATATGAATTGATAAGCATTAGAGAAGTGGAGTAGAAGGATCCGGAGGCGGCGGCACTTGAGCCGAACCTTCAAGCATATGAACAACTCTTTTCATCTGTGGCCTCAACTCTGGATCTTCTTGAATGCACCACATTGCTATCTTCACCATTTTCTCAAACCTCATCATGTCATCTCTCATCTCTTCATCCTCCACCACCATCTCCTCCACTGTTCCGTCACAGCAGCAGTCATAAGCCCAGTCGCTAAGAATCCTCCTCTCGCCCTCAATATCCGGATCAAAATTCTTCCTGCAGCACAGCAGCTCCAGCAGCAGCACCCCATAGCTGTAAACATCCACTTTGACTGTTATAGGCATGTTTCTGAACCACTCTGGTGCAACATACCCTCTCGTCCCCCTTATCCCAGTCGTGGTCCTTGTCTGATCGGCCTTAAGAAGCTTGGCTAATCCGAAATCGGATATCTTTGCAGTGTGAGCATCATCTAAGAGCACGTTTTGAGGCTTGATGTCGCAGTGTATGATCTGCATGCTGCAGTCCTCATGCAGATAGCAGATGCCTTTTGCAACCGAGAATGCAATCTGCAATCTAGTGTGCCAGTTCGGCTTCAATGAGTCAGCAAATAGCACGTTGGCGAGAGAGCCGTTGCTCATATACTCGTACACCAGAAGCCTATTTTGGCCCTCATCGCAGTACCCCAACAGCTGGACTAGGTTCTTGTGGTTGGTTCTGCTGATCGAGCTCACTTCGGCTTTGAATTCCTGATCTACATCCTCTGCCATTCTAGTCAACTTCTTCACGGCGACCATCTTTCCATTTTCGTCGATGAGAGACCCTTTGTAAACTGTTGAGTAAGCGCCTTTGCCCAACTCTTGGCTGAAACCATTGGTGGCTACTTCCAGCTCCTTGAAACTGAAGCACCTAATGTTGAGTCCGGGATAACCTTTTCTACCTTCATCTACCATCTTTTTCGATTTCTTTCCTACCAAGAACAGCTTTGATGCAAACAAAACTACGTAGAGAAACACAGAAGTGGCCAACAAAACTGCACCGGCTATGATCAGGCCGGGTCTGTTCCTCTTCCCCGGCCTACTCCCGCGAGAATCCAAAAGGGTGGCGTTTCTGGCCCTCACCTTTACCAAAGCCTTACCCATAACTCCGGTCCTCCCGTTAGAAAAAGGGAATCTCTTCATCCAACAGTTTACCTTTCTGAATACAACAACATCACAGAAACAATCAGCGAGACATTGCTGTCGGCACCAGTCCTCCGAGACGGGGAAGTAACCTGCATAGTCACCGCCAGGAAAATCCGCATTTGGAATGTCCTTGAAAATGAAGAGATTCTGCTCCTGCTCCTGCAATTCTGGATCACAGCTCTGCGGAAGGAAATCCTTCTTGCATCCACCCAACAAGTCATTAGGATCGATGAGAGAGTAACCGAAGGGGCAGCTGCATTGCGGGCGTTGATCGGTTCCCATGGTGCAGAGACTATTGAGACCACAAGCACCTCCGCCTATACCCTGTCTTATTTGAATGCATATATCCGAAGGTAAACTGTCCTTAACGGACCACGCCATGGGCCGCCCATCAGTCCAATTATCAGACTTGGGATAGATATAATGCCTCAGAACGCCGTCGTATTCCAGCGTCAGCCTCTGGTAATACTGTGTCGTTGGAGCTCCGAGGATCGAGAAGAGATTGCTGAGCAGAGTCCCGTTTTGTGTAACGAGGTTAAAGTATCCGGTTTCGTTGAAGATAAGGCGGGAACCAATGCCCTTCTTTCCTGCGGTCCAGTAACCTCCAATACCCACGTTGCCGTTGGAACTGGAACTCATTAGGATGTTTCTAGTGTTCAACGTAAGATTCCCATCGTTCTGCATTGCCAACATGAATATTCCACCAGAGAAATTTTTGTCGGAGAAGCTCGAGACCAGCACTCCGCCTTGATTGAGTATCTGGGTTGGGACTAACGTGTCCGTGGGTTGGTCGAAGGTCTGCCAGAGGCTTGCCGTCGCCGAAGCAGCGTTGAAGAGCGCCAAGTTACCGGTGTCGAGCATGGCGGCGTAGGAAGTGTTGCCGGACCCTGCGGCCCAGATCTGTCGGCCGCTGGGATCGGTGAGCTGGAGCCTCCCGTTTGCTGCAAGCTGGAGTCGTGAACCCTCAGGGGCTAGATCGTCGCGATTGGCGGACCAGATGATAGCTTTTTCTGGTATTTGATGGAACCAGATGGCGAGCAAGTAGCCGCCTTTGGGAGCGGTCTGCTGGAATCCGAAAGCAAATTCAGAAGAAGGAGAGAGCCACGTTGAATTGGCAGAGTTTGCAACGAGGGACGACCCAAGAGTTACGTTGGTGCGTGGTTGCGCAGATGCCAGGATTGGTAGCAGTAACGTGATAGTGACGAACAGCATGTCCTTCCCGTGCGGGCAGTGCCTCCTATAGGCAGCTCTGATCTTCGACCACATGTTGACGACCCGCTGGTTGTTCGCAACCAGCGGATCGTCGCACACCTCCAACCACCCCCTGGCCACCCCAGCGTACTCATCCTCCGTCCACTTCCTCCAGCCAGGGGTGTGGTCAACAGCGGGCTGCGATGACTCGCCGACCGCCTTGGCCTTCCCCCTCGTCTTCTTCTTCGGCGCGGCCCGCCTCGCCAGAACGGGAGTATCCGGATCCTCGAGATCGATCCCCATATCATGCAATGACAGAAGGTCATCGCCAGTGAACTGCGTCTTCACTGGGATCGACGTGTGAGACGAAGCTGTCAAAAAATCAAGCGAGGGCCGATATACCGTGTCCCCTCCCGGTGACCCCTGAACCCCCCCTGCATCCCGGGATGCATACCGTGCTGCATCCCCCCCGGCATCCCTCCCTGCCACATCATCCCCATCATCTGCTGCAGCATCATCTGCTGCTGCATCTGGGGCATACCCCCCCACCCGGGCGCTGACTGCCCGCCACTCCCCTGCCCGCCGCCCGTCATCCCCCACGGCATACCCCCCGGCATACCCCCTGCGCCCCCCCCCCCCCCCCCCGCGCACCGGCCATCATCTGATTCCAAGGGATGTTAAACCCCGGGCCCATCTGCCTCCATCCAGATCCCACAGATACCGTGGGAGTCTGAGATCCACTCGTCGCTGGACTGGACTCGTTGTTGTGATCCATCGCTCGATGATGCTCTTGTACAGAAAGTTAGAGAGAGAGAAAACTCGTTAAAATAAGTGGTGCAAATGAAAATGAAACGAAAATCGCGTTTATATAGGTTTTTTTTTTAAAAAAAAAAACAAAAACAAAAATGGGCGCTGGCCGATCGGGCCGCCACAATGGCGGCTAGCCGATCGGCTAGCGCTTCGGCCAGCGCCGAGCGATCGGCCAGCCCACACCGAAGCACTAGCCGATTTCGCTCTCGCCGACTGCAATGGTTCGGCTAGCCGATCGGCCAGCGCGACGAATCGGCTAGCCGGTCACTAGCCGACCATTGCGGATGCTCTTATATAAATTAGTGTCATTTCAATTATCATTCAAATACTCCCTTCTGTATCAGCTTACTTGTCCCTAGTTTCTTTTCGTTCCGTTAGGAAAGTCATGTCACACTTATTTTTACTCTTTATATTTGGTAATAGACCCGATATTACACGTAAAAATTCTCCTCGTATTTAAATATAATACTAATACTCCTTTTATATAATGTTAGTCGTACTTTTCATTTTAGATTTTAAATTTGCGATTGTTTTTTTTAGTGTAATTATTTTTATTTTATTAAGTGTAATGGGAGATCACTTAAGAAATTTTTTAATTAATACTAATATGTTAATTAAATATTCTAGTTCTTATTTAAAATATAAATAGTGTACGTAATTTGGGATGAGCTGAAAAAAAAAGTGTGAGTGTCACGAGACAGATAAAGTATACTCCCTCCGTTTCATATTAATAGAGTCATTTTTTTTTATTTCGGAAAGTTCCAAATTAATTCTCTTTTATTTTATTCACTATCCATTTACCATATAATTTTTAAACTAAATACCAAAAAGAAATATCTCGTTTTAACATAGAACCACGAGAATATAAAAATAGGACTGATTCACTTTTTTAACCCACTTTTTTAATGGGGACGAAGGAAGTGGGATATTGGTAGGGAAAAGTGATGACATTTACAGTGTCTTGGTCTTAATGACATCAATCTAGTGGATTAGAATGGACAACACAGTCCACAGTCAATAAATAAATAAAATTGACGACAGACCACAGACCACAGTCCACAACAATGTTTTATTAGCTGTGGACCTAATAAACAATTGCACTTTTAGATTCTGAATTTATTGCTAAATCCACGTAAAATCCTAAATCGTCAAGTCTGCCCACGAAAATCCGACAAGGCTTTTTGCTTTTAAAATATCTCATAAATAGGAAATTCTTTTACAAACAAAAGCTTCAGTAAACAACGGGCCTTAAACTCATCACGTTGTCTTAATAAATAAGATTAGGCCCAAGCCCAAAGTATAGGACAAAATAAAATCACTGAGAGCATCCACAATGACAAGATGATAGTTCGCCCTAGTGCTCATCCTAAATCCTAATGATTGCCACATTAGTGTTTCTTAGTCCGGCCTTTCCATATGTAGTGGTTCCGCCTTAATTTCCACCCTATTAATTAAAATTCATTTTGCATCTAAATTTTAATATTATTATTTTTTATTTTCATTTTCAATTACTAAAATATCAAAATATATTATATTAAACACCACAAAATTTTTTAAAATAACATACGTTACTTAATTAAAAAAAACTACTCCCTCCGTCCCAACTAAGTTGAGACATAACTTTTGGGCACATAGATTAAGAAATTGTATTGAAAAGTATGAGAGATGAATAAAGTATGAAAGATAAATAGAGAGTAAAGTAGATGATAGAATAAAATAAGAGTGATAGGATGTTTTGTTTTTAGTCAAAAAGAGAAATGACTCTTGGGACATCCAAAAAAGGAATACATCTCAACTTAGTTAGGACGGATGGAGTACATCATACTTAATTAAAAAAAAAACTACTCCCTCCGTTCCACAATACTTGTCACTTTTTCCATTTCGGTCCGTCCCACAATAATTGTCCACATTTTTACCATAAATGGTAAGTAGGTCTCACATTCCACTAACTCATTTCACTCACATTTTATTATAAAACCAATATAAAAACATGAGTCCCACATTCTACTAACTTTTCCAACCAACTTTTCTTTACATTTCTTAAAATTCGTGCCACCACCAAGAGTGACAATTATTATGGGACGGAAGGAGTACATTACTAAATATAAAAAAACACAAACTACTCATCTAAATCTAACTTCTTGCTCAAATTCTTGATCATCTTCTCAAGCCTCTGTCAGGCGGCCGAATCGGTGGTATTCGAAAGGCTGTTTTGTGCGTCAAGTATATACCTATACTCGCACACCTCGCAAAAACCACCAAACTCCTGGATCGTTGTGGCCACGAGCTGAGTAAACGGAGCAGGCAAGGGAGCTGATCCAAACGCGGCCACCTTATCTTTGGCATGGGCTCTGGCAGTCTTGTTGCCAACGGGACGCCTAAAAGTAGACGTAAGTATGGCGAAACTCCCTTCCGGCTCAGTGTTGAGATCCATAGACGATGGGCTGCCGCTGCTCGTGTAATCGCCATTGGAGGTTTTCTTCGTTCGCTTCGGCGCTCAGGACGCAGCCGGTATCCCTCCGTCGAACTTCGGCCTGTTCTTCAAGATCAGCCAAATGTAGTAGAACTTGAACTGCCCATACTTCGACACGTACTCGACCATTTCCTTCTAGTTGACATCCTTCATGCTCTCACCGCTTACCCTTCCGTCCCCAACTTTGTGTAGATATCCTTGAAGTTGTTGACGTGGAGCTTGATCCGATCCCAACACTTGCGGAGCTGGTCTTTGTTCCGCTTGTACGCCTAACTCTGCTTTACCTCGTTATATCTGGACTCAATGCGATCCCAAATCCTGCCCGAAGTCTGGTGGTTGGCGTATATCAAATCCTCCGATATATCGACCCAACACTTAACCACATTCATGTACTCGTCCATGGTGTAGTCTGTATGCCCCACGACATACTCGTAGTTGGAATCGTTGGATGAGAGTGGGACGGTTGGCGCCTTTTCCTTCCACGCCATCCTCTTCTTCTTCCTCGTCGCCTCAGGAGCAGAAGGTTGCCCACAGCTCAGCTCCATCTCCTCGACCTGGTAGGTGTCGGTGTTGAAGAACGGATCGAACTCAGACTCGGAAAAGAAAGTGTCGACTCGATAGTCTTAGTGGCTGGGCTGGGCGCCGCCACCGCCGAACATCGGCATATCGTCGTCGGCACTATTCAGATTTGGGAAATTGCTGGGTTCCATACTTGATAGAAAAAAGAAAAGAGGAGAGTAAAAGTGTGATTTGCGTGTGTAAAAAAGTAAATGAGGGGGGACTATATAGAGAAGTTTGGAAATTCAAAAAAGTTTTCACAAAAACGTTTTGAGATCATCCTCGACCGTCCTCGTCCGTGGTCCTGCAATGGACGGACAATCGAGCGGACAAGGATCGGGTGAGGCATCAACCGCGACCGATAGTCGGTCGCCCGACTCGTCCGCCCTTCTGCAATGGACGAACGATCGCGGTCGAGAACGAGTAACACGAATCAAGCTGATGATCCAAGCACCATTATGAATGCTCTAAAACAATAGAAATGGGAAGAGTTGTAAAACAAAAAGGTTCTTTTACTATTATGGATATCATAATGTATAGTCACTTTATGTTATCCCATATTTTCATCTCACACTAAAAATGTAAAAGAAAACAAAAATGGAGAACCAAGAACGTAGTTGATAGTAACCTCATGTCTCTATATATCAAGATCGTAAGATTACGTAATCTTTAATATTTGTCCGCAAATAGAAGTCTCGTTTTTCTATTTTGGTCTGTCCGTAAATAAGAGTCCCGGTTCATAATTACTATAAATAGTAAACAGACTCCACATTCCACTAACTCACTCCACTCACGTATTATTTAAAACTAAAATATACAAGTGAGACTCATATTCCACTATCTTTCTTTCATCTATTTTCTTAACATTTCTTAAAACTCATGCCGGATAGGAATGGGACTGCTATTCGCGGATGAAGGGAGTATCTTTTAAATTTTAATACTATTTGATTTAGCATATTTTTCGTAATCTTCTTGAATATTTTCTAAATTCTTCTAGGTTTAGATTTTTTATTTATGTGAGATTTTTCAGATCATAAATCATAAACTAATTAAACGTTTTTTCTCATTCATGTTCATTGTGTTAATGCCAACCCCAGAACTCCAGGCTAGGATTTATCTTCTCTCTTCTATATTTTGAACATGTTCTCTCAATTCTAGTTCGTTGGGATAACTTCATCCCAACATTACAGGGAACTCGACGGTGGCGTTTAATATATTGTGTTGTTTTATACAAGGTGAATAATTTAGGCGTCATGTAATTAGTCCAAATATAGTTTCCGAGTTAAGTTCTGGTAGAACCATTTCCATTTTAACTTAGTGTTTAAGAAAAAACACACATACACAATGAATTTGGTGCTAACATATATCCAATCAATACAACAAAAGGGTAAAAATGAGTAATACTAGTATTAGCTAAGACACAGATTCATACTATAAAAATGATTAGGACACAGATTTATATCTGCAGAGAACCTTGCACCTAAGCACTTGATCAAGCACATAAAATCCAGGCATCACCATGATTTTGACTCTACTATTACTATTACTACTCCCACTCCCACCTTGTGATGATCTATGCCTTTCTCCAAACATATCCTCCATATATGCTCCATCAAACCCCATATTCGCCTCCACTCTCAGAATCCTCAAAGGCTGCTTGAACGAAAGTGCCATCAAATGCAGCAACCATATACATTTCGCAGCAACAAAGAACCTTGTCACCGTGTCAAAGTGGGGAAAATTTTGAAGAACGAAGGTAGTGCATTTTTATAGCAAAAACACATGTTTTGATTGGTACATGAAAGATTAAAAAACAAGTAGAAGCTGTAGATATGAATTGATAAGCATTAGAGAAGTGGAGTAGAAGGATCCGGAGGCGGCGGCACTTGAGCCGAACCTTCAAGCATATGAACAACTCTTTTCATCTGTGGCCTCAACTCTGGATCTTCTTGAATGCACCACATTGCTATCTTCACCATTTTCTCAAACCTCATCATGTCATCTCTCATCTCTTCATCCTCCACCACCATCTCCTCCACTGTTCCGTCACAGCAGCAGTCATAAGCCCAGTCGCTAAGAATCCTCCTCTCGCCCTCAATATCCGGATCAAAATTCTTCCTGCAGCACAGCAGCTCCAGCAGCAGCACCCCATAGCTGTAAACATCCACTTTGACTGTTATAGGCATGTTTCTGAACCACTCTGGCGCAACATACCCTCTAGTCCCCCTTATCCCGGTCATAGTCCTTGTTTGATCGGCCTTCAGAAGCTTAGCTAATCCGAAATCGGATATCTTTGCAGTGTGAGCATCGTCTAAGAGCACGTTTTGAGGCTTGATGTCGCAGTGTATGATCTGCGTGCTGCAGTCTTCGTGCAGATAGCAGATGCCTCTTGCAACCGAGAATGCAATCTGCAATCTCGTGTGCCAGTTCGGCTTCAATGAGTCAGCGAATAGCACGTTGGCTAGAGAGCCATTGCTCATGTACTCGTACACCAGAAGCCTATTTTGGCCCTCGTCGCAGTACCCCAACAACTGGACTAGGTTCTTGTGGTTGGTCCTGCTGATCGAGCTCACTTCAGCTTTGAATTCCTGATCTGCATCGTCTGCCATTTTGGTCAGCTTCTTCACGGCGATCATCTTTCCATTCTCGTCGATGAGAGACCCTTTGTATACTGTTGAGTAAGCGCCTTTCCCCAACTCTTGGCTGAAACCATTGGTAGCTTCTTCCAGCTCCTTGAAACTGAAGCACCTTATGTTGAGTCCGGGATAACCTCTTCTACCTTCATCTTCTATCTTTTCCGATTTCCTTCCGACCAAGAAGGCCTTTGATGCAAAGAGAAGTACGTAGAGAAACACAGAAGTGGCCAACAAAACTGCGCCAGCTATGATCAGGCCAGATCTGTTCCTCTTCCCTGGCTTATTCCCGAGAAGAGTGGCGTTTCTAGCCCTCACCTTTATCAAAGCCTTACCCGTAATTCTGGAATCAATCCTCCCGTTAGAGAAAGGGAATCTCTTCATCCAACAGTTGGCCCTTCTGTATACAACAACATCACAGAAACAATCAGTGAGACATTGGTGTCGGCACCAGTCCTCCGAGACTGGGCTGAAACCTGCATAGTCTGCGCCAGACCAATCCGCATTTGGAATGTCCTTGAGCATGAAGAGATTCTGCTCCTGCAATTCTGGATCGCAGCTATGCGGAAGGAAATCCTTCTTGCATCCACTCCACAAGTCATTAGGATCGATGAATGAGTAGTCGGAGGGGCAGCTGCATTGCGGCCGTCGATCATTTCCCATGGTGCACAGACTGTTGAAACCACAAGCACCCCCGCCTGTACGCTGAGTTATGTCAGTGCATATGTTGGAAGGTAAGTAGTCCTGAACGGACCACGCCATGGACCGCCCATCCGTCCAATTATGAGATTTGGGATAGAGATAATGCCTCAGAACGCCGTCATATTCCAGCGTCAGTCTCTGGTAATAATGTCTTGTTGAAGCTCCGATGTTCAAGAAGAGATTGTTGAGCAGAGTCCTGTTTTGCGCAACGAGGTTAAAGTATCCTGTTTCGTTGAAGATAAGGCGGAATCCTACGCCCTGCGTTTTTGTGCTCCAATATTCTCCGATGCGGACGTTGGAACTCATAAGGACGTTTCTAGTGTTCAACGTAAGATTCCCATCGTTCTGCATTGTTAAAATGAATCTTCCACGAGAGAAGTTCTTGTCGGAGAAGCTGGAGACCAGCTCCCCGCCTTGATTGAGTATCTGGGTTGGGACTAACGTGTCGGTGGGCTGGTCGAAGGTCTGCCACAGGCTTGCCGAAGCAGCGGTGAAGAGCACGAAGTTGCCGGTGTCGAGCATGGCCGCATAGGAAGTGTTGCCAGACCCTGCGGCCCAGATCTGTCGGCCGCTGGGATCGGTGAGCTGGAGCCTCCCGTTTGCTGCAAGCTGGAGTCGTGAACCCTCAGGGGCTAGATCGTCGCGATTGGCGGACCAGATGATAGCTTTTTCTGGTATTTGATGGAACCAGATGGCGAGCAAGTAGCCGCCTTTGGGAGCGGCGCGCTGGAATCCGAAAGCGAATTCAGAAGAAGGCGAGAGCCAAGTGGAGTTGGCAGAGTTTGCAACGAGGGATGACCCAAGTGTTACGTTGGTGCGTGGTTGCGCAGTGGCTAGGGTTGGTAGCACTAACATGATAGTTGTAATGAACAGCATGATGTCCCTTCTGCTTGGCCATGAACCCATTTCCACAGACTTTGTTTTTCCTTCTCTTTAAACAATACCTATTATTAGAGGGATTAGAATATAGAGTAGGAGTAGATTTTAAGAACGCACGTACTGAATTCTGAAAGAAAGCTCTCCAATTACATAAGAATTGCTCACAATACAGGAGATAGCATTGAATGTACCTTACGCACCCCTCAACTAATTTTACTTTCCCTATTACTCTGCTACTTTATTGAAGCATACAAAGCACATCAAATGAAAGTTACCTGATGATATTTACCTACACATGTTGATTATTTATATAGAGAAGCATCAACCTCGTGCCAAATGACACGTTAATATACGAAACAACAATATTACTCTCTCCGTTCGAGATTATTTGATAGTATAATTTTTCTTTTACGTTGTCCACGATTAATTGACAAATTGACTTTACTATATTTGGTAATGCATTACTATGTATTTTATTATTAAACTAATATAAAAAAGTAGTATTGTATTCCAACTTTTTAAATTCACTTTCATATAGTATTTCTTAAAATTCGAGTTGAGTCAACTCATCTCGATCAATCATAGACGGATGGAGTATAATGCAAACAACATGAGTGGACAATGTAGATAGCGAATTGCATTATAGACTATCTATTTTGCATTATAGCGTTTTTATTGTACATTAGAGCATCTCCAACCATTCCACTAAACTCAAACTCATTTTAGTGTAAATCTCACACTAAATATTGATTTTACTCCAATCATTTACACTAAACTCAAACTTAAAAGAATATTCTCTATATTATGCTTTTTTTACTCACAAAATTTGAAAAACTTTTAGGTGTTGGTTTAGTGTAAACCTAGAGATAGGTATTTTTTTCTCAAAAACCAAAAATAGGATTGGTTTTTGAGTACTATTGGAGCTAAATACCTATCCCATTTTAGATTTTAGTGTACCGTTGGAGATGGTCTTATACCGTTATTATTTTGCATTATATATGTGATACGTAGCAACATGAACATAAAAACACGTTATAACTACACTATATAAGATTAGTTCCTTTGCTCTCTAGTATTTGTATATCCTTAATTATACATGCTGTTAGTAAGTTATTGTCGGAAAACCTTGGGTAAGTAGGTTCAAGAGTGACTATTAACTTTTATACTATTCGTTCTATTTTCCAATGTATTTTTAATTCATTGTATGTATATATTTCGTGCACGTATTCATATTATGTTGCTGATGTGTGTGAGTATAGTCTATAATAAAATATAGTATTTCCTCCGTTCTAAGATAGTTGAGTTATATTCATATTCAAGTTATCTTTTTATATTTTATTCTCTTCACTTTAACTTTTTAATATATCAAATTTTAAATTTTGTGCCTAATAAATGTCTCAACAATCTTAAGACGGAGGCACTATAATATTTTACCATGTTAACCATTTTTTACCAAGATTTTTTTTTCTTTCTAAAAGAGGATCAACAATGGTTTTCATCTTACTCACGTGATGACTCGAACCCCGATTTATTGACTGGAGAGGAAACGTCTTACCAACTGAATTGCGCTTCATGGTCATCTTTTTTTTACCAAGAATGTCACATGGTAGAATGTATCAAATCTACATGTGCATTTCTGATCAATTATCAAATTTGATAATCTTATGAAATATAGGAATTGGGTAAAATCCACTTATATAGTTTTATTTGCATATTATAACATACTCTAGTAGTTATTTAATTTATAGATTAAGATCTAGAGAAATTATAGAGATTACAAAAATGAATGATACTTAAATTAGTAGAAATCTTTTGAATTCAGTTTGTATTATGGAGTACAAATTTTATTTTAATAGAAAAATGGAGTATATTGAGTAATAATATCATGTCTAGGTTGACTATAAATTACTATCAAAAGCTAAATATCTTCTGGGTGATAATTGGTTATGTTTGTATAGGCATTCACGAATAAATTAACAAACGTAAGTATTACTTATAATTATAATATTCATACTGACATACATAAGATATGATGCATACAAGATTTGGAGGCTAAATAAGTTTATTTTGGAACCATTTAGGTTGAAATGTTGCAGACTAAACAAGTTTATTTTGGAACCATTTAGGTGGAAATGTTTGAGACGGACTCTATCTCGACTTTTCATTATGCAAGTGATGTTTCCGCATTTTAGTTACGCATCACAAATTGTAAAAATGCGTATTTCCTAATATTGCTGAGTCAAATATGGACTTTTATTGTGGGACGATGATAATATATTATATCTCTCTTACTATTCCGAAAGAAGAAAATTAATGTTGGCCTTTCGGGGACACACGTCAAGACTTTTACTTGGTCTTGGTCTTATCTACCTTGATAATAGTAGTAGTAAGAATAAATTTCAGTCTCTCATTCTAATTTCATTGTTTTATAAGCAAATATATACGATGACACTTTAAACTTGAAACTATATAAAAACCCATTAGTTTTGTTCATCCATTGTTGTTTTTAAATTTAACTTGCAAAAATTATGCTCATTGGCAAAAAAATGTGATCAGTAAGAACTAATTCAGGATGAGTGTATTTTTCAATTTATTTCAGAATAATTGTCATTAATGTCAATTTTACAATTATTTAAATTGATATACTATAAAATTGGAGTAGTAACTTTTCAATTTTTTGGTCAAAAATAAAATTAATATAACAAAATCAAATATGATAGGATAATAAAACCATATAATTTTTATGTCATTTTAATTAACATTCTAGAATATTGGGAGGGAGAAGTGATGACTTTTACTGGATCTTGGTGTTACATCTTTCTTGTGGTTAGAATGTATCACAGTCCACAGTCAATAGAAAAACAAAAAGTGACCACAGTCTGCGGTTGAGTTGTGGCGTGGAAGGAGGTGCGGGTTGTGAATGCTCTAAAGGATGAACTTTAGATCCTTAATCAATTATTGTTAGGGAGATTTAGAATATTGAACAAAAACGGATAATCTGAAAGTCGTGATAAATCACTTTCAGATAAATCAATTTCGGTGGTTCTATCAAAATATTTGATCGGATACAATTCAGAGAAATCATAACTTCTATATGTTGATATTCGAGAAGTGTCTAGAACCAAAAAAATCGATCAGATTTTGAAGAAGATGAACCAGTGCATTTGTTGGAGGGAAAAAACCGAAAATAACTAATTTTCAAAAGATTTCTGAAATTGCAAATTAGTCCTTTGACTTTCAGAAATTACATTTTCGGATGAATTTCTTACACAGCAACTTCGTTGGAAATAAAATTTCCAAGCTGACGACCCCAGCCAGGGGCTCTGCCCCTTGGACCCCGCTACCCGGGGCGCTGCCCCCGGACCCCCGTCCATCATAATGAATTCAATAAGCGTGCATTCCGCACTTCCATACTTATATGATGTATCATTATGATAATACTGATCAATCAAGTTAACCCAATTACACTAAAATATCCAACATTCCTCCCCTATTTTAGTGCAATCCTTGATTAACTAAAGCAAGTCATCTCAAACATTCAAACTTTTGCATAAATGAAATATCGTAACGATTGAATTCCACCTTAGTACATTACACATTCCAAATATTCGAATACCCCGGGTGTCTCTAAGGATTGAACCCTGAGAACTCACATTGAATACACGAAGATAATGTACACAAAAGTTTACATACGAATATGTTCTATCTTGACACTATATTTACTAGCCTATGTCCTTATCCTTCATAAACATGTCGAAACCAAGTCCCAGCTTCTTGAAGCGACTAAACTTCATGCTTATATAGGTAGCTCATTTATTCTTGCACCTATATTTGCAATTTTTCAAAAGAACTATTAAGAATATATACATTCAACCTCCTTAACTTGTAGGTCCGAACACATACCTTGGGATGATTTTCAAATGTGTTCCAATCTCCAAATATTAAGTCTTCCACATTGAATTCTGCATCTAGTGTCATACTAAATGAGAATTGGGTATCTTAATATCAAAGATTTGTAGTGGACTTTAATCCCATCCCTATAGCCGATTTGTGCACAAGATCTCTACTTAACTCTTTGGTTAAATGATCGACTAAGTTATCATGAGTCCTCACAAACTCCACAGATATCACACCATCCATAATAAGTTCACGAATCATGCTATGTCTAATACCTAAGTGTCTTGACTTTCCATTATATACTTGACTATATGCCTTAGCCAAGGTAGCTGCACTATCACATCTGATAGATATAGGTGATATCGGTTTAGGCCACAATGGAATTTCATATATTAGATTTCTTAGCCATTCAGCCTCTTTACCAGCTGCTGCTAATGCCACAAACTCCGATTCCATTGTTGAATTCGTGATACAAGTTTGTTTCTTTGATGCCCAACATATAGCACCACCTCCAAGACGGAATACCCAACCACTTGTGGAAGAATGATCTTCCACATTGGTAATCTAACTTGCATCCGAATAACCTTCAAGAACAGAAAGAAATCCAGAATAAGTCAACCTATAATCCATGGTTCCTTTTAAGTATTTAAATACTCGATTCATTGCTTGCCAATGGATTAAACTTGGATTATGAGTATATCGACTCAATTTTCCAACTGCAAAGGCTATATCGTGTCTAGTACTAATCATAGCATACATTAGTGATCCAATAGCCTTTGAATATTCAAGCTGATTCACTGCAACTCCTTTATTAGGCACGAGTTTTGCACTAGGATCAAAAGGAGTCTTAACTGAAGAACAATCTTTGAAGTTAAACTTTTCCAACACCTTCTCAATATAATGTGATTGAGAAATGGAAATTCCTTGTTCTCCATGTGTGATCTTAATTCCAAGAATCACATCAGCCTTCCCAATGTCTTTCATCTCGAACTTAGATGACAAAAATTTCTTTGTTTTATCAACTTGATCTTGGTCAATACCAAAAATCAACATGTCATCCACATATAGGCAAATGATAACCCCTTTACCGGTAGTATCAAATTTGCTATATACACACTTGTCTGCTTGGTTTAATACAAAACCATTCGACAATACCATGTCATCAAACTTCTGATGCAATTGCTTGGGGGCTTGCTTTAGTCCATAAAGAGATTTTACCAACTTACAAATCTTATGTTCATTACCAGGCCTGACAAAGCCTTCTGGTTGTTTGATATAAATCTCTTCATTTAATTCACCATTCAAGAAGGCAGTCTTAACATCCATTTGGTGAATTACAAGATTATGTATAGCAGCAAGTGCTAACAATAATCTAATTGTAGAAATCCTAGCAACAGGAGCATAGGTGTCAAAGTAGTCAATTCATTCCTTTTGTCTAAAGCCTTGGATAACCAATCTGGCTTTATATTTGTCTATGCTTCCATCCACCTTCATCTTCGTTTTGAAGATCTATTTACTATTCAAAGCTATACAGTCAGGTGGTAAATCAGTCAGTTTCCAAGTGCCATTTTGGATTATAGAATCCATCTCCTTTTGGATTACCTCTTTCCAAAATGCAGAATCCCTTGAAGCCATAGCTTCTTTGTAGGTCCTTGGATCATCACCAATAGTAAAGCAATATTGATATTGAAAATTAATTTCATTTCTTGATCCTTCTAGTAAGTACAATTGAAAATCGTTTCCAAAAGACTTAGCTTTTCTTGCTCTACCACTTCTCCTAGCATTAGGAGGTGTATCAATCACTTTTTCAGTTACACTAGAGTTACTAGACCTTGCAATCATGTCTCCTGGTTTAGATATAGACGTGAATCTATCCTCATTGCCAAAATCAGCATCCCTTGACTCAATAATAGAGTGCACGGATACATAGTCATTGGGTTCTGTGAATGTAAATATTGTATTTTGCATTGAGAATATTCATCACACACTTCACAATATATACAAGAATTTCTAAACTAAACTAGGAAGGAGATAAATCAAGGATTGATACAATCCCTTGATAGAAGGCTATTAATAATACAATCAGAGACTTAAATCATTGCATTATTTTATGCTATCACCCCCCTCAAGCAAGACGTCGGATGAGGTCCAACGCGTAGCTTGTCTCTGAAAAATGCAAACAAAGGACGATGGAGAGCTTTCGTGAAAATGTCTGCAACCTGTAAGTCTGATGATACGAATTGAGTCTCTAGCTGACCATTGGAAACAAGCTCCCTAACAAAGTGGAAGTCAATATCAATGTGCTTAGCACGTTTATGAGAACTCGGATTCTGACTGAGAAAGATAGCACTATTATTATCTGAATAAAGAGTCGGGCAAGAAGACAGCTGGACTTGAAGCTCACGAAGAAGTTGGAGCACACACACCATTTCAGAAGCCGTATTTGCAAGAGCTCGATACTCGGATTCACAGCTGGAGCGAGAGACCGTGGGTTGTTTCTTGGCACTCCATGATACTAGATTACCGCCAAGGAAAATAGAATAGCCATAAGTAGATCGTCTAGTTTCAACACAACGAGCCCAGTCGTCATCAGAATATGCAACAAGAGAAAACGAAGAGCTACGTGTAAAACTTAAGCCAAAGGCTGGAGTGTGTTTTACATAGCGAAGAATTCGTTTTACCGCTTGAAAATGAGCAACGGTAGGATGTTGAAGATGTTGACTAACAAGATTTACTGCAAAAGATAAATCAGGACGTGTAATTGTCAGGTACTGCAGCGATCTGATAAGGCTAATTTCATGCATCGGTAATGTGCGAAAAAATGTTATAATTTGCTGGGTCTAACACGTTTCCTAAGCCAGGTGTGTGAAGAAAATCGCTACATCAAGGAAGTAATAAAGGAGATGGTCTAGCGAGAGAATGGAACGAAATGAGCAGGATTTACGAGGAAATTGGCGTGATAAAGGAGTCTACAGCTGAGGGCAACAAAGTCATTATCTATACCTCGCTGGGCCCACTAAAACGCCTATAAATAGAGAAGAGCATGCAACGCAAGAGACACACAGTTTTTCACTCTTCTTAGCTCATACATTTTACACACACTTGAGAATGGTTCTGGGGTAATTGTGATCGGGAGGGTACTTTCTGAAAGATTTCGTGTTTGGCAACACCGTCCTAGTGAGGGCGAAGATACAATTACTTTTAATTTCAGTTGTTTTTGCTAATTTCCACCGTCGAACTTCACTTTTGGGAGTCGACCTTGATGTTGATGATGTTTAACTGTTTACCGTTCATGGATCTGCGTTTAGCTGTTTAATTTCAAGTCATTTTGCATAGATCTCTCTGCTGTTAGCTTAATTTTTCAATTGCTATGTCGATCTCTGTTTATTTTGTTGTTAAGGTGTTTGATGTGGAATTTGGTGACAGATCTGTGGTTGTTTGAGTATTCGGAGTCCTTACTTTTTAAATCTGACGTGATAGAGAGTTTCTTTTGTTTGGAGTTCAAGTCGGACGCTTGGATCCGGAGTGGATTTAGCGTCTGAGGTTGGATTTGGCGTGTTGAAAGACAGTAGTTCGATAGATTTGTTCTATATCTTCTTGGTTCATATTTTACTTCGTCTAGGGTATGCAGATCTGTTAAGTTCTTCGGTTATTATGCATAAATTTGATTTCAAATCGGTAGCTCTGTTTCTTTTGCTTGTTCATGCTGTTTTACTTAAAAAATCTTACGCAATTTGGTTGTAGAAGACGATGTCATTGTCAGTTAGTACGAGAGTTAGTTATTCTGCCATCTTTTCAGTCGTACCTTGCTTTTTTTTAGACATGGTCCCCACCGTAGATTTATTTCCTAGGTCTAGCTGTTAGTTAAGATTTTTTTAAAGGTTCCCAAGTCAAGTTAATTTTTATTTTCCTCAACCCAAGAAAATGCGTGGCAGCAGCCAACACCAAAAACACTCCCAAATCCTTGAACATGAGTATTACACATCCTTCTCTGTGGGATCGATCCCTACTTCCCTATACTAGGTTTAGTAAAGTGGTTGAGGGTTTTTGAAAGGAAAAGTGCTTTGTGTGTCCGACGACCGGGATTCCTCGCGACCCACGAGTTCCTAGACTGAGTGATCTAGTGGACTTGCTGGATCTAGGGAACCTGTTATTTTCCTATTTGAACACACAACATGCATTTAAAGGCTTTTCAAGTGGTGCCGTTGCCGGGGATGGATGGCGTTTGTTGTTATTTCATTTAAGGATTTGGTGTAAATATTTTAATTTCTGTTATTTCCTTTTCCCTTGACAGTTTATGAGAACAGGCTTCCAATCTGGAAGTTGGACAAGCTCATCTGGATCAGGGAGTGGCCAGTACGAGTGGCGAATCAAGGAATCTACATCTACCATCACCACTAGATCAGGATTGAGAACGGAAGATCCATTCCCATTCGAGTCAGAGAGTGAAAAGGAGTGGAATTCATCGACAGAGGAGAACCCAGGGACATCAACCGAACTAGAGCATTCCGAGACCGAGGAGGAGAAGGACCCAGATATGGCTCATCTACTTGACCCCGATCCGGAAATAGGGTCGCTCACCGCACATCTTGATGGTGAACCCGCTCATGCTATAGTCTCGAACCCACGACGGAGGTCGATCGACATCAAGACAAATGTACTTGGAGTTCTACCTACTTTCTCTGGGCGTAGGAACGAATGCCCCTACGAATTTTTGAACGAGTTCAGTAAACTATGCAGCATTCAGAAGCGACCCAACGAGGCAACAGAAGAGGACTACCGTCTTCGAGCAATTCCGTTTGCTCTCAAAGGGGAGGCGAACACTTGGCTGCTGAGGCTTTCACCGGACTCGATCAACACGTGGAAAGATTTTAAACTGGAATTTCTGGATTACTTTTTTCCATCTAACAAGACGAATGCCTTGAAGAAGGAGATTCAGGACTGCAAGCAAGAATACGATGAGTCTCTGAGTTCTTATTGGTCCCGCTTCAAGGGGTTGTTGGATGCTTGTCCTAATCATCGAATGATCGAGGCAGAAACTTATTATCTGTTCTATGAGGGTGCAAACCCTGAATCAAAGGACTTGATGAACTCCTCGAGCGGGGGAAATTTTACCAAGAATAAGGCAAGTGAAGCTCGGGAAACCTTAGGGAGACTAATCGAGGCAAAGAAGGCCTATAATAACCCGCGAAGCATATTGAGGAGAGGATCAGCTAATGCAGTGATGGATCAAGAAGACAAGAAGGTGGAAGATAGGATCGATAAACTGGAAAAGGCCTTGCTAAATGCGATCGAGAAATACAATCCGCATGCTCCAGTGGAAAATGAGAAATCCCATGGTCAAGAGGAGAGGCAACTGCAACCATATTACAGTCAGCCCTACGAAGGGGAGTGCCAAGCTCAAGCAAATTCGATGGGAAGTTGGAATCCCGATGGAAGTTGGAATCAAGGAAGACAGAGGGACGCTCCGTGGAGGACTCACCCAAACTTTAGATGGACAAACCATGATCAAAGCCAGCCACCTCCCTTGCAGCTCACGAATTTTGCACACCCTCCGGAGAGGCAGTCAACTGGTCAGGGAGAGGTCATGAAGGACAATTGCAGCTGGGGTACAGGAATCAAGACCAAGCTAATTGGGGGAACAAAAATCAAAACAACCCAGGAAACTCCTATGTGCCACCTCACCAAAGGAATAACCAAGGCAACTTTCAGAATTCCCAACAGAACCACCAAGGAAATCAAGGGTCTGGTGGCCAGTACAATAATCAAGGGTTGAATAACCAATACAATAATCATCAAGGAAATTTTCGACTGAACCAAGGTCAAGGAAAAAATTTTGGTCAATCCAACTTCAGACCACAACGGAGTTTGGATGACATGGTCCATGATCTGGTAAATTCACAGCAGTTCATGCAAGGTAACCTACATTCCAACAATGACATGGTGCACAAGTTACAAGATGCTCAGTCAGAGCAAAAAGCCGCCATGGACATGATGGCAAAACAACTTTCCAAGATCGCAGTTTCCTTGAACGAGATGCGAGGGAATGAAGGCAAACTTCCTGCTACCGTCAAACCGCCAGACCGAGCAAACATTAGTCAAATCACTTTGAGATCTGGGCGGGGTTACGAAGGGCCGACGTTGGGAACTGATGAGGAAGTGCCTATGCAAGTTAAAGAAGGGAAACATAGTCAGAAACAGCAAGAGGGAGGCGCTGAACCGAGGGAGATCATTGTTCAGAGAGACCTCCAGAAGGAAGATTTAGGGGGATCTCTACCTCGACCACGGGACCCGTTTTTCCTAGACCCCGAACCTGAGGAAGTAAGTAGGGAAGGAAACAAAGCAGTTGATGAAACCCAGGCTGGGACTTCCACAAATGCAGTAAAGCGAGCAAAACCATTTCCATATCGAGGGGAGGCGAAGAAGAAAAAGGATGACACAGAGGATCTCATGGAGATTTTCAGCAAGTTGGAAATCAACTTGCCGTTCTTGCAAGCCTTGAAAATGCCCACCTTCAGTAAGTTCATCAAGGAGTTTATTGCAGGGAAAACTAAGCTAGATGGGAAGATTGTGATTGGAGAAACTGTGTCTGCTGTGATACAGAAAAGAAGGATGCCCTCGAAATGCACAGACCCAGGTATGTTTACATTACCCATCTCTTTAGGGGATATCAAGGTTGAGCATGCCATGTGTGATCTAGAGGCGTCAATAAATGTTTTACCACTTTCGATCTATACGAAGCTAACTGGGGTAAGAATGGTTGCTACCAAGGTAGTAATCCAGCTAGCAGATAGAACTTGCATTTGCCCTGAAGGAGTGTTGGAAAATATTATAGTCAAAGTGCATGAATTTCTATATCCTGCTGATTTTTACGTGATCAAGATGAATGATGATGAGTCTGCTGAGTCTAGTGGGGTACTTTTGGGGAGGCCATTTTTGCGTACGGCTAAGACCATTATCGATGTGTTTGATGGAACAATTTGCTTGGACTATAATGGGGAAAAATATACCTTTAGCATAGATGAGGGGATGAAAAGACCTTTAGATGTTGAGAATCTCTACGCTATTGATGTTATTAACCCTTTAGTCCAAGAATATCTTGAGACAGAATTGATACAGGAACAAATCGACAACTCAGAGTTGAGCCATTCGATTGACAAAGAGGTTGTGGGATGGTGTGCAGCAGTGAACACAGAGGAATTGACAGATGAAGAGCTCACAGAGGCCATTATGGAATTCTGCAGAAGCCCGGAATCAACTAGGTCCAAGGGATCAGCTTATGTGGCCAGCTTGGAAAAATCTCCTGGGTCAGGGAAAGAGACTTCACCGGAAATGTCAGAAAAAAATCCCTTGCCCCAGGAGACGAATGGAACGAAAAGAGAGCTGAAAACACTTCCACCAGGCCTTAAGTACGCTTACTTGGAGGAGGACGAGACATTTCCAGTAATAGTCAACAGCAACTTGACCAAGGGACAAGAGAAGGAGTTGTTGGAGGTCATCAAAAGGAACAAGAAGGCAATAGGATGGACTCTCTCAGATTTGGTGGGAATAAGTCCGGATCTTTGCATGCACCACATCCGTTTAGAAGAAAGTGCAAAGGCTCATCGAGATGCACAACGGAAGCTGAACCCAAACATGCGAGAGGAAGTCTTGAAGGAGGTATTGAAGTTGCTTGCTCTAGGAATCATTTACTCCATTCCTGACAGTGAGTGGGTCAGCCCTGTTCATATGGTACCAAAGAAGTCTGGGATACAAGTTGTCAAAAATGAGAAGAATGAATTGGTACCCACCAGATTAGTGACAGGATGGAGGATGTGCATCGACTACAGGAAGTTGAACGAAGCCACAAAGAAGGATCATTTTCCTTTGCCTTTCATTGATCAGATGCTGGAGAGATTGGCAGGCAAACAATATTTTTGTTTTCTTGACGGATACAGCGGCTATTTCCAAATCTACGTTAATCCAGAGGATCAAGAAAAGACCACATTCACGTGCCCTTTTGGTACATATGCATACTGAAGAATGCCATTTGGATTGTGTAATGCACCGGGGACTTTTCAACGATGTATGATGAGCATTTTTTCGGATCTGTTGGAAGTATGCATTGAGATATTCATGGACGATTTCACCGTTTATGGGAACTCATTTGATACTTGTTTAGCCAGCCTTGATCTAGTGTTGCAGAGGTGTCAGGAAAAGCATTTAGTGTTGAACTTCGAGAAGTGCCACTTCATGGTGACTGAAGGCATTGTCCTGGGTCACGTGGTTTCTGAGAGGGGTATCCAGGTAGACAAGGCAAAGGTGGATGTGATATCAAAATTACCATACCCTACGAATCAAAAAGAGGTGAGAGGTTTCCTAGGCCATGCATGGTTCTATAGGAGGTTCATAAAGGATTTTGCAAAAATCGCTCAACCACTCACTCGGTTGCTACAAAATGATGTTGAATTCGTATTTGACGAAGGATGCGAGAGGGCGTTCCAGCTGCTTAAGGACAGGTTAGTATCAGCACCAATAATCAGGGCACCAGACTGGAACCATCCTTTCGAGATAATGTGTGATGCAAGTGATTTCGTTGTGGGAGCTGTCTTAGGACAAAAAATTGATGGAAGAAGCTATGTGATCTTCTATGCTTCCAAAACACTAAATCAAGCTCAGAAGAATTATGACACCACGGAGAAGGAAATGTTAGCCATCGTGTATTCCTTTGAAAAATTCCGACCCTACCTTCTTGGGTCAAAGGTTATAGTCTTCACGGATCACGCAGCAATAAAGTACTTACTGGCTAAGAAGGAGTCGAAGCCAAGGTTAATCCGTTGGGTGTTACTTTTACAAGAGTTTGATTGGGAAGTACGAGATAAAAGAGGAACGGAGAATAGGGTAGCAGATCATTTGAGCAGAATCTTCCAAGGAGAAACAGAAGAGGCCATACTCGATGCCTTTCCCGAGGAACATTTGTACCTTTTGGAGAAATTTCCTAGGCCACCTGACTGGGAAGCAGTTTTGGCCTTGACCGGTCTAGGGGAATCGTATAAAGGGAAGCGCACGCTGAATGCTGAACCGTGGTTTGCTGATCTAGCCAACTACTTGGTCACGGGAGAGATGCCAATTTCAGAAGAAGTTTCCCGGGCCCAGAGGATGAAGATTAGAAGCGAATCCAAATTTTATTTTTGGGATGATCCTTACCTGTGGAAAATGTGCTCAGATCAAGTGATTAGGCGCTGCATTCCCGAATGGGAACAAAGAGATGTGTTAAATCATTGCCACGCGTTATCATGTGGAGGCCACTTTGGGCCAAGGAAAACAGCGAGGAAGGTTCTAGACAGCGGATTTTATTGGCCAACATTGAATAAGGATGCTTTCGAGTTTTGCCAGTATTGTGAGAGATGCCGGCAGACAGGGGGAATTTCAAGGAGAGATGAGATGCCTCTGATCCCAGTAATTGTGTGCGAAATTTTTGATGTGTGGGGAATGGACTTTATGGGACCGTTTTCGTCATCCTGTGGGAATACCTACATATTGGTTGCAGTGGATTATGTATCTAAGTGGATAGAAGCTAAGGCCACCACAACTTGCGAATCGAAGGAGGTGGCGAAATTTCTCAAGGATAATATTTTCAATAGGTACGGAGTTCCTAGAGCCATCATCTCAGACCAAGGAACACATTTCTGTAATCGCACCATCGAGGCTTTGATGAAGAAATATGATGTACACCATCGAGTGTCAACTCCTTACCATCCTCAGTCTAACGGCCAGGCAGAGATTTCTAATCGCGAGGTCAAGGCGATATTGGAGAAAACAGTTAATCCGTCAAGGAAGGACTGGAGAAAAAGACTCGGGGACGCATTGTGGGCCTACAGAACTGCTTTTAAAACACCTATTGGAATGTCACCTTACAGACTTGTGTTTGGTAAGATGTGTCACTTACCTGTAGGTATTGAACACAAGGCGTACTGGGCAGTGAAAGAAATGAACATGAAGCCAATAGCTTGCGAAGAAGAGAGAAAGTTGCAGTTGCAAGAGTTGGAGGAACTTCGGCTAGAGTCGTTTGAGTCTGCCATGTGGTACAAAGAAAGAACGAAGTTATGACATGATAAAAACCTCCGGGTCAAGGAACTTCATGTGGGACAGAAGGTGCTCCTTTTTCAGTCTCGGCTTAAGCTCATGCCAGAGAAACTGAAGTCTAAATGGATTGGCCCATACACCATCGTTGACATCCGAGCAAATGGAGCAGTGGAGATCCAGGGAAGTGCTCCAAACTCTGTTCCTTTCCTTGTAAACGGTCATAGAGTGAAAATTTTTAGGGATAATTCCACTACACACACTCCCTATTATTGCCTAAAAGGACAGGGGTAATTTCCGATGAATTCCTGGGTCAAGGGGTAAGTTGATAATTTTGAAAATTCACAACTGAACCAGGGAATCTCGGAAATACAACATGTAAATAGTTAATTGTTCTCTAAAAAAAAAAAAAATTATGTATATATATTTTCGAAGCACCAGACTCCAAGGGGAACCCATATTTTATGCCCTAACCTCGACCCAGGGGTCTGGAACCTTCAATTTTTATTTTGTAGGGCATGGTCGAGGGAATTATCCAGGAGGAGAGTCTGAAGGGAAGGAGTCGAGGAGGGAAAAGATATTTTGAATTTCAAATTCTGGCCGATAATTATGGGAGACGTACGGTTGCTTACATCACGCCTGCAACCGCACCATCCTTTCACCAGAAAAAGCAACCGTCGTCCTTCTCTCTCCATCATTCCTAATTAGACAAAAATTTGTGTTTGCTCTTCCTTCTCTCTTCTTTCACTCTCTCTCTAAAAACGGACGAAACCCTAACAAAAAAATCGCCCAGTTCTTTTCGTTTTTTTTTTTTTTTTTTTCAGATCTACACCGATGGATTCTACCAAAGGCACTGAGTATGACCCAACCTTGTTGGCCGAGTTGACGCAGAAGGTGGGAAGTATAGAGAAAGCAAAGGAGGTGTATGCCCTATTCGCCGCCAGTCTGATGCCGTCTGCGCCGACTATACCGTCACTGAAAATTCTGGCGGATTCGGCTGCGAAACCGGCGAGTCTCTCTGAAGAAGGATCGCGAGTCGCTGAACCACCGCATGCAGAGGCCGTTTCGCAGGAGGCGGAGGAAGAGGAAGCATTACACAAACAGTCGGAAGATGGTGAACCGTCACATGACGAAACCTTGGTGGAGACAGAAGCGAATGAAACGGAGAACCCTAATCTTGAGGGTAGGGAAATGTGTGAGGGGGAAACCCCTATTGCTATTGAAGTTCGTGAGGGGGAAACCCCGATTTCTGTTGAAGTTCGTGAGTGGGAAACCCATGTTTCTGTTGAAATTGCTGAGGGGGAGACCCCTGTGTTTGAGAAGGTTGCTGAGGGGGAAACCCCTAATTTGGAGAGAATCGCTGAGGGGGAAACCCCTATTCTAGGAGATGTCAGGGGGGAGAACCCCATTTATATCGAGGGGGCAACCCCAATGTTGGTTGAAGAGGGGAAAACCCCAGAAAAGCTTTTGGCGGAGTCAGATCTACATTCAACGGTAGTACCGGAGCCCGAGGAAGGGCTGAAACTGATCGTGGACCTGGTTGATGACCAGGAAGAAAGTGCGCCCAAGGTTGATGAGAGGGCAGAAAGGAGGCGCACTAGGAGAAGCCTCCTTGACGAAGTCGACGACTTTATACCTGACGCGACAGAGACAGAGGCGTGCTTGGCCAAGGAGAAGGCAAGAAAAGGAAAGGCGCTGGCGACTACATCTATCCGGTCAAGGAAAGCTCCCTCCGTCCAGGAGGTCGAGGAGACCCTTTCCCCTGTGACCGAGGAACCCTCTGTCGAGGAGCACGACGAGCCCATCCCTGAGCCCAGCTATAACTCTGAGGAGGTTGAAGAAGAGCCGATTCCCGGACGCCCGATAATTTGGCTGACTAAAAGCTTGTTGGAGGAGATGAGACAGTTTGACGACCAGAAGAGGATCGCGGTATACAAGGAGAGATGTAGCGCAGGGAAGATGGCCAAGTCAGGAAAACAGTATAGCTAGAGGGAGCTCAAGATGATTGCATGTGATAAAGAATTCCGCGCCTATATCCAAGCAATAGGGTTTGAGTGGCTGTTGCAGCACAGCCAAGAGAGGGTACCAGTGGATCTAGCAAGGGAGTTTTTTTCCACTTTTCGTTTGAAGAATACCACTGACCTGGACGCGGATTCTATCACATTCAGGCTTTTCAATCAGGAGCACGAGTTGAGCATTAGGGAGTGGTCCCTACGGATGGGGTTGTTCACCAAAGAAGAAGATGAAGAGGGGGCATGGAACGACAGGATGGTGGGGATGCCAAGGAACACGCCTGGTTTCAAAGTACAGACAGCATGGGAACTGGTCACGCACTCTAAATCAGGGGCGTTTAAATCCAGCTACTCCAAAGCTTCCCACATCGAAGACCGGATCCTCCGTTTTGCTCAAACATTTATCAGCTACAATTTGATGGGCAGTGCGAATTCAGCTCTCACTACTACCGATTTGTACTTCACATGGTGCATGGCGGAGGGTGTTAAGGTGCACCTCGGATATTGGATGGCGCAGGCGTGCCATCAGATGACGAGCAACCCGGGGCGTCATATGTACACCTGCCACCTCATCGGCGCTTACCTCCAGAGGAATATAGAAATGAGAATTGCTAAGGCCGCTCCGCTAGTAGTCATGTGCGACCCCCCGGAGGTGTTTAGTGTTGATTATTTCTTCAACAAGGGGTTGCTGCAGACTCAAGGCACCAAAACTCTCTTCTATTCATTGGGAGACAAGGTGAAGGCAGAGCCGGAGGAAGCCGATGAAGCCATGCCAAGTGAAGAGGTTGAGGAGCTGCGCAAGGAAGTCTAGGACGTGAAAAAAGAGATGCAGATGATGAGGAGAGATATGATAAAGGAACTCGGTGGGATAAGGAACGAATTGATGGGAAGTCGGGAGGCAGTGCAGACCCTGAGGGGTAATATTGCTGATTTGGCGGTGAAATGTGCCAAACAGAATGATAGGATGACGGAAGCGGTGGAGCTTTCAATGAAGATGTTGAAGTGGATGCAGCAGACGCTCCCCTTGACTCAGTTGAGGACAACTCCTGGGTCCAGCAGTGAAGTCAGGCAGCCCACTCAGAGCAGTCCCTCCGTCAAGCGACCACAGCAGTCGCTTCAGTTGATCCCCCCGACCATTCCCGTGCAAGTTCCAGCCCCACCAAAATCAAAGTCTATCGTGAGAAAGTCAGTACCTGAAATCCCAGAGCAGAAGGAGGAAGAGCTGGAGCAGCCAGCTAAGAAGAAGGTGAAAGTGACCCGACCCGGAATCCCACCCCAGTCTGGCTCTCGGGGGAGCCAGCCCCAGAAATGATCAATCATCTCTTGACCAAGTAACTTTTATTTGTCGTTCTTTTCATTTTTTTTTTTTTTTTTTATTGTTTACATGTTATATATGTGTTTAACATTTGTTATATCTTCTCCCACTTAGCCCACTACGTGGTCTAAGTGTGAGAAGTTTGTGTTTTCTGTTGTTTTATTTGTTTTCCTATGTTTTCTGTGTTCTTTCTCCCACTTAGCCTATTGCTTGGTCTAAGTGTGAGAAGTTTTATTATTTTGTTTTGCATTGATCTCTCTGTTCCCCCCTTCACGACGATGGCTTAGGGACAAGCTTGATTGAAGTGGGAGGGGGAGAGGAGTCAATGCATTACCCGTGTTACATATTAAGAGTCTGTTAGTCTTAAGTGTTGTCACATGAGCCAGTGGATATAATACGGCATGATTCCCTTAGTGAAAGTAATTGAAGATAGAAGGCATTTCAACTTAGAAGCTTTTTCCTTAAATAAGCCTAGTTAATTTGAATGAAGCGAGGACGACGGAGAATGCCTCTACTTACTTAGTTGTGAAGCCCTACTATATAGTGAGTTATAAACCTCAGATAACTTTGAGCTAACACATGTTTAAGGGCCACCACTGAATGCTTAGGGAAGAAGAGCTATGAAGGAGAAAAAATTGGGAATTGGGTTATGAAGGTATAAGCTGGACGAAGTCCAGGGAAAGGCGTTATAAGCTGGACGAAGTCCAGAAGAAAGGAAAAAATGGAGGAATGAGCTGGACAAAGTCCAGAGAAAAAAAAAAAAAAAAGAGAGAGAAAAAAAAAGAGGAGGAATAAGCTGGACGAAGTCCAGAGGGGGAATGGTCTAAAAACAGGAATGATAATAGCCTAACCCAGGAAGAAGAAACTCTCATAACCCAACGCTTCAGTGGTGTAGCATTAACTTAAGAGAGAGTCGATCCTAACATCCCCGGTGAGGAATGAGTGATCGAGTGAATCTAACAATTGGGTAAGTAGAAAGCTATCTTGACAAGCTGACAGATTGGCTAGGTAAAGGAAGGGAAAGGGCCTATTTGGAGGAGTACAAACTATTGGAATGACCTTAATCTTGTGGGGACAGATGCCTAAAATTGAAACTAGCTCATGTATATGTGTTTTACGTTTTTGTATGATTTTCTTATATTTTCTTAGTTTTTCTTGTGTCTAGGTCTAGGAGTTGGTCAAGAGATAACCTTGCTTGAAATTTGCCTTATTCTTTTTCTTTTCTTGTCTTTATACTTGAGGACAAGTATGGTTTAAGTGTGAGCAGTTTGATAAGGCTAATTTCATGCATCGGTAATGTGCAAAAAAATGTTATAATTTGCTGGGTCTAACACGTTTCCTAAGCCAGGTGTGTGAAGAAAATCGCTACATCAAGGAAGTAATAAAGGAGATGGTCTAGCGAGAGAATGGAACGAAATGAGCAGGATTTACGAGGAAATTGGCGTGATAAAGGAGTCTACAGCTGAGGGCAACAAAGTCATTATCTATACCTCGCTGGGCCCACTAAAACGCCTATAAATAGAGAAGAACATGCAACGCAAGAGACACACAGTTTTTCAGTCTTCTTAGCTCATACATTTTACACACACTTGGGAATGGTTCTGGGGTAATTGTGATCGGGAGGGTACTTTCTGAAAGATTTCGTGTTTGGCGACACCGTCCTAGTGAGGGCGAAGATACAATTACTTTTAATTTCAGTTGTTTTTGCTAATTTCCACCGTCGAACTTCACTTTTGGGAGTCAACCTTGATGTTGATGATGTTTAACTGTTTACCGTTCATGGATCTGCGTTTAGCTGTTTAATTTCAAGTCATTTTGCATAGATCTCTCTGCTGTTAGCTTTCGATCTCTGTTTATTTTGTTGTTAAGGTGTTTGATGTGGAATTTGGTGACAGATCTGTGGTTGTTTAAGTATTCGGAGTCCTTACTTTTTAAATCTGACGTGATGGAGAGTTTCTTCTGTTTGGAGTTCAAGTCGGACGCTTGGATCCGGAGTGGATTTAGCGTCTGAGGTTGGATTTGGCGTGTTGAAAGACAGTAGTTCGATAGATTTGTTCTATATCTTCTTGGTTCATATTTTACTTCGTCTAGGGTATGCAGATCTGTTAAGTTCTTCGGTTATTATGCATAAATTTGATTTCAAATCGGTAGCTCTGTTTCTTTTGCTTGTTCATGCTGTTTTACTTAAAAAGTTTTACGCAATTTGGTTGTAAAAGACGATGTCATTGTCAGTTAGTACGAGAGTTAGTTATTCTGCCAACTTTTCAGTCGTACCTTGCTTTTATTTAGACATGGTCCCCACCGTAGATTTATTTCCTAGGTCTAGCTGTTAGTTAAGATTTTTTTAAAGGTTCCCAAGTCAAGTTAATTTTTATTTTCCTCAACCCAAGAAAATGCGTGGCAGCAGCCAACACCAAAAACACTCCCAAATCCTTGAACATGAGTATTACGCATCCTTCTCTGTGGGATCGATCCCTACTTCCCTATACTAGGTTTAGTGAAGTGGTTGAGGGATTTTGAAAGGAAAAGTGCTTTGTGTGTCCGACGACCGGGATTCCTCGCGACCCACGAGTTCCTAGACTGAGTGATCTAGTGGACTTGCTGGATCTAGGGAACCTGTTATTTTCCTATTTGAACACACAGCATGCATTTAAAGGCTTTTCACGATCCAACTAATGACCGATATAAAGTAGGATCCTCAAATGGCTGGCCGTCTGTTGAAAGTTGGCAACCTGCAACCAAGGGTGTAGAGACAGGTTTTGACTCTTCAAGAGATGCTCGTTGAAGGATATCACGAGCATATTTAGCCTGATTCAAAAAAATACCAGAAGAAGTATAAGTGACTTCAAGACCCAAAAAATAACCAAGTTTTCCAAGGTCAGTGATGGCAAATTCTTGATGAAGGCGAGAGATGAAAGATTTCAAGTCATCATAAGAATTTCCTGTCAGAATTATATCATCAACATAAACCAAGAGATATATTGTGGATGAGCCACGATTATAGATGAACAGTGAGGGATCAGAACGACTACAGAAAAATCCAACATGTACAAGAAAATCACTGAGTCGTTGATACCACGCAAGAGGAGCTTGCTTTAGACCATATATCGCCTTTTTAAGACGACATACATGATTTGGAAATTGAGGATCTATAAAGCCAGGGGGCTGTTCCATATATACTGGCTTGGATAGAACGCCGTTCAGGAAGGCATTTTGGACATCCAATTGATGTAGAGGCCAATTATTGGAAACAGCAATGGATAACACGACTCAATTGTAGAAGCACGAACAACTGGACTGAAAGTATGACAATAATCAAAGCCCGGAAGTTGTGTGAAGCCTTGTGCAACAAGACGAGCTTTATAGCGATCAAGTGAGCCATCCGCCTTTAATTTCGTTTGAAAAACTCATTTGGATCCCACAACATTTACATCTTTTGGACGAGGAATAAGATCCCAACTGTCCTTGAGAGCCATGGCAGAAAGTTCCTGCTTTAGAGCTTCAACCCATTCTTGTCTTTTTAAGGCAGACTTGATTCCACGAGGTGTAATCACCGTCATGAGAGCCTGAAATAAACGAGTACATGCATAATTTGGCACATACTTTGGCTTGATGATACCTGCCCGTGCTCGAGTTTGCATATGATGAGTAGAGGATACTCTTGGTGGAGGAACAGGTGGATTCATCTCAATTGGAGGACCGGGCTCAATGATAGGATCGAGAGCTGACTCATTAACATGTTGATCGTTGATATCGGGCTCTTCTTGGTTGGGCTGTGACTGTGTCTCGTGTGGAATAGCAGGCAACTCATGAGTGTTGATAGTAGGCTCTTCTTGGTTGGTGTGTGACTCTAATCTAGAAAGTAGAGTCGGCTCATCACATAGATTGCAAGAACTTGGTTGAGGAGCCAAATCAGGATTTACATTTGGGAGCTGCAATTTCAATGGACCATCCAATCGCATTGGTTCAGTAAATTCTGAGATAGGAAGAGAGTGAGAGCTGTACTTGTCAGGGGACTTAGAGAATGGAAAAGATGACTCATCAAATTTAGCATGACGAGATATATAGATGCGGAAAGTAGAAGGATCGTAGCACCGAAACCCTTTGTGCGAGCTACTGTAACCCAAAAAAATACAAGCTCTACTCCGTGGCTCTAAAATTTGTTTGTAGTGTAGTCCCTCAGACACGGATAAACCCTACAGCCAAACGGATGAAAGTGTGCAAAGTTTGGAACAGTAGAGAAATAATAACTCAAAAGGTGATTTTCCATCTAACACCTTAGAGGGCAAACGATTTATAACATATACAGCAGTACTAAAGGCTTCCATCCAAAATTTCACAGGAGTAAAGGAATGAAATAACATTGTAAGACCTGTTTCAGTAACGTGCCTATGTTTACGTTCCACTCGTCCATTCTGTGCAGGCGTATATGGAGATGAAAATATATGGTGTATGCCTGACTCCCGGAATAACATCTGCACCTTTTTATTGGTAAACTCTGTGCCCCCATCACTGTGAAAAGTTTTAATATGACTAGACAACTGATTTTCAACAAAAATCTTAAACTGAAGCAGCACGTCATAGAAATCAGATTTTTGTCTCAATGGATATAGCCATGTAAATCTGGAATAATCATCCACAAAAATAACATAATAGCGAAAACCAGATTCAGAGTTAACCGGCGCAGGGCCCCATAAATCACAATGCACAATGTCTAAAATAGAAGACGATCGTTTTTCATCACGAACAAAAGGTAATCGATGACTTTTAGCTTTCTCACAAGCGTCGCAAATCATTGGTTTGGGTAACAAAGCACTAACAGATATGCTCCCAATATTATGTAAAAAAGAAATTACATCAAATGCAACATGACCAAGCCGAGAGTGCCACAGTTCAAAAGATGCTTTAGGCGTATGAGCTGCAACCAGAGCTGACTTTGTGTCATCTAACACGTACAAACCATCCCTACGACTGCCTTGAGCCAGAATGTGTTGATTTTCCCGATGCTGAATTTTGAAGCAATTATCAGTAAAAACCACATCAATAGGTAAATCTGTAGTTAATTTGCTCACTGAAAGCAAGTTTTTAGTGAGTCCGGGAACAACTAACACCTCAGACAGATGAATAAAATTATTCAAATAACAAGTGCGAATATGAGAGATAGGTAATAAGGCACCATTACCGACTACAACTGAATCTGAACCTGTGTATGATGTAGATGAGTGGAGTTGTGCCGGAGTAGGAGTCATGTGCGCTGATGCACCCGTGTCTAAGTACCAATCAGAGATAGGAGGATCAAAGGCAATACTCGATGCGGAGAAAGCCTCAGCAATGTTGGCCACAGGTGTGGCAGTAGCAATCTCACGATTGAATCGATCGGGACAAACGTTGGCATAATGGCCGGTTGTCCTGCATATTTGACAGTGAGCCTGGCACTTTTGGCTAAAACCACCACGACCACTCTTTTTCGGACCTGAACCGCGACCATGAGACATTTGGTTATTAGAATACCGAGAGTATGTGTGTGCGGTGAAAGCAGCTGGGGTCGATATGTTTGGTTCAAGTGTTTGTTGAAACATGTCCCAAGCTTCAGTATTGTTGAGAAGATCAGAAAATGATGGTAATGGGGACATAGCCATTTGAGTTGCTGAGAAGCTAGAGAAGTCAGAGCCAAGTCCTTTCATAAATAGATGGATTTTGTCTGTTTCATCAACGGATCGCCCAATTGCAGATAATTGATCGCAAACGAGTTTGAAATCTCGTCCAAATTCAGAGACCGAGCGACCTCCTTTCTTGATGGACTGAAGTTGTCCTTTTAGACGGAGTTCTCGAGCCTTAGATTGATGACTAAAGGTGTGCTCTAGTGCGAGCCAAACAGCGCGAGCGGTGGTGCAGCCGATCACCACGGACATTGCTTCCTCAGGCAAGGAAGAGAATATGAGACTGACAAGTCTCTGATCATCAACACGCCAAGATTGGTATGCTGGATTTGGTGTTGAGTTTCCGTCAGCGACCACGTCAGTCGGTGGTGCTGGACGTGATCCATCAATAAGGCTAATAAGCCCTTGACCAATGAGAAGTGGGTAGATTTTGGCTTCTCCACAACAAGTAGTTTGTTGATGATAATTTAATAGTGAGCATATGGATCAAAGTACCATATGGCAATGTATCAGAAGAGGGGTTTGAAGAAGTAGCCATGGCTTAAGGCGTATGAACTGAGGGAGAGCAGCAGAGAAGGTAGAGCGAGAAGAGATTTGGATTTTAGTATCCTAGGCTGATACCATGTGAATGTAAATATTGTATTTTGCATTGAGAATATTCATCACACACTTCACAATATATACAAGGATTTCTAAACTAAACTAGGAAGGAGATAAATCAAGGATTGATACAATCCCTTGATAGAAGGCTATTAATAATACAATCAGAGACTTAAATCATTGCATTATTTTATGCTATCAGGTTCTATGACATAGAATCTATAACAAGCAGAATTTTCAGAATAGCCAAGAAACACACAATCTATACCTCTTTGACCTATGGTTTTCATTTTAGGGCCAGTTAGTCTTACCACAGCTCGACAACCCCAAGCTCTGAGATAACTCAGTTTTGGTGGTTTCTTATGCCAAAGTTCATAAGGGGTTATTTTGTTCCTTTTATTAGGAACTCTATTCAACAAATAACAGGCTGTTAACATAGCCTCACCCCAAAATCCTTCACTTAAGCCAGAATAGCACAACATTGAATTAATAATTTCTTTCAACGTTCTATTCTTTCTTTCAGCTATACCATTTTGTTGTGGTGTATATGGAGCAGTCGTCTGATGTATTATACCAGTAGATTCAAAATATGCTGGATCATAATACTCACCTCCCCTATCAGTGCGAAGAACTTTAATCTTCACACCATGATGAAGCTCTACACTTTCTTTAAAGATTTTAAATTTATCAAGAGCTGCATCTTTTGAATGCCATAAATAGACACAGCAAAATCTAGTAGCATCATCAATAAAAGTAACTACATACTTTTTATTACCAAGTGATGGAGTCGAATGAAAATCACACAAATCACTGTGTATAAGTTCTAATACCTTAGTAACTTTATTGACATTCTTATTGAAAGGTTGTCTAGTTATTTTAGTTAACATGCAAGTTTTACACTTTTCATTGTTCAACTCAAATGCTGGTATTAAACTCATTTTCGACATCTCTTTCAATCTTTTGTAATGTACATGTCCAAGTCTAGCATGCCACAATTCTGATTTACTAGCATGATTACTAAAACTAGTAGAAGTCATGCAAACAAAATTATTAACAAAAGAAACATCTAGATTCAACTTAAACATACCACATAGATAACCGAAACCAATAAAATTACCATGCCTTGACAGAATGTATTTGTCACTTTCTAACACTTGTTTATAACCACAATTATTCAACATAATACCAGAAACTAAGTTCTTACGAATACCAGGTACATATACAACGTTATCTAACACTAAGGAATTTCCAAAAGTAAAAACTAGGCTAACATATCCTATTCCTTTGATTGGTTCAGTTGCAACATTGCACATCTTCAAAGAAGATCCATCTTCAATTGGTTTAAAATCCTTGAACTATTGACGATCCTTGCATACATGACATGTTGCACCCGAATCAATCCACAATGAAAGATCATCATCCTGCACATAAAATGCTTCAGAGATTATTGATGCATAATAATTCTGAACAGAATGATCATTAGGTACAGAAAACAACCTGATTGCTTTTCAGGATCCTTGGATCCACTTGAACCAGCCTCGTTTTTCCCTTTTCCTCCACCCTTTCCAGACTTACAATCCTTCTTGAAGTGCCCAGATTTGCCACACTTCCAGCAAGTCAGTTTAGGCTTCTTATTCCCATCCTTACTGTTATTCCCTTGAAACTTCCGTTTTCCTTGAAACTTTCGTTTCTCTTTACCAGCCTTTGAGGATTCACCCTCTTCCACCATGTTCACAGAAGAACCAACCATGTTTCTAGCATTACCAACAGAACCCTTTTACATATCACGTATGGACTGTTCAATTTGGAAATCACTTCCAAGTTCGACCAAGTTCAACTCCTCCTTCTTGTGTTTCAGATTATTTTTAAAATCCTTCCAAAAAGGTGGCAGTTTATCAATAATACTAGAGACAGAAATGGATTCATCCATTTTCATATCATATTGGGAAAACTGTCTCAATATCCTCAATAATTCGTTGTATTGTTCCATGACAGGCCTCGTATCAACCATTTTATAGTTAATAAAGTTACCAACAAGAAATTTTTTGCTAGAGGCATCTTCTGCCATATATTTGGCTTCGAGGGAATCCCACAATTCCTTAGCAGACTCAACATTTTGATACACATCAAATAGAGAATCAGACATACAGTTTAAGATGTGACCACGACATATGTAGTCATCGTTCTCCCACTTCATCCGCCTCCTCGTCTGTTCCAGAGTTTCATTTTCAACAGCCTCGGGCATGGGAGTACTCAGAACGTACACGACCTTGAGATTCGTCAACATGAAATGCATCTTCTTTTGCCAGCGTCTGAAATCCTGTCCAGCAAATTTATCCAACTTCGCGAAACCTTTCGTTCCTTCCTTCACCGTTTCCTTGTTCGACATTTTCAGATTAATTTGATATTTTTAGGGATATTTAGAATATTGAACAAAAAACAAATAATCTGAAAGTCGTGATAAATCACTTTCAGGTCAAATCAATTTCGGTAGTTCTACCAAAATATTTGATCGGATACAATTCAGAGAAATCAGAACTTCTATATGTTGATATTCGAGAAGTGTCTAGAACCAAAAAAATCGATCAGATTTTGAAGAAGATGAACCAGTGCATCTGTAGATGAACCAGTGCATCTGTTGGAGGGAAAAAACTGAAAATAACTAATTTTCAAAAGGTTTCTGAAATTGCAAATTAGTCCTTTGACTTTTAGAAATTACATTTTCGGATGAATTCCTTACACAGCTCGACCCCAGCCAGGGGCTCTGCCCCTTGGACCTCGCTACCCGGGGGCGCTGCCCCCGGACCCCCGTCCATCATAATGAATTCAAATAAGTGTGCACGTTGCACTTCCATACGTATATGTTGTATCATTATAATAATACTGATCAATCAAGTTAACCCAATTACACTAAAATATCCAACAATTATTGGATTGCTTATTTGGCGTAAAAAAGCTTAAATATCCGATCTGTTCACTAAAATCCGACAATGCTTATGGTTTATAGTTTAGGGGTGGCGAAACGGGTTGCGAAACGGGTTATCTGCGGGTACCCGCATCCGATTTTAGCCAAATTTGTTGTTCCAATACCCACCCCGTGATATACCGGGATTATCCGATACCCATGTCGGGTATCCCGTATCCGACCCGAAAAATCCTAATAAAAAATTTGAAAATTATAATAATATTCAATTTTCTCTAATTTATTTTGTTAATATCGATGGTAAACGCTGAATATAAAAATATTCTATAGCTAGTTCCGATGAATTTTCAATTGTATGTTCGTTGGAATATAAAAATATTTTTAAAAAAAATTTAGATTATATTAAGTACTTCCACTGTTCTGCCTTGATAGATGCATTTCATTTTCTTCACTCATTTTAGAAGTATAATAATATAAATACTATTCTCTACATTTATCTCTCTTATTTATTTATTTTTAATTTTTCAAAATGAGTGCGTACATGGCTATTATTATTTAACTATAAACTTTTTTTTCTCCACTTTAACTATTTGAAACACCTCTATTTGAAACACTTTAAATATGCAAGTCAGTGTAGGTGTGTGCAGAGTAGGTCTGCAGGTTGCTGGTACTTTGACCCAAATGCCCTTCAAGGCATTTGGGTATTTTGGTCCGAAAATTGGCTAAAAAAACAAGATACGTGATTATGTTTAAGGTTAAAGACTTTCAGAGATATTTTTTTTTCTGAGGGACCTGCAGTGTCACAACCGGAAAGGTCAGGGACTTTTGATGTAGTTCACTCTAAATCTTAACATGAAGTTCACGTGTGTGTCATGCTTTCGTATCACAATTAGTGGTAATCTAATATATACTCCCTAGAACCATGGAATGATACAACTTTGTATATATATCCAATCCTTTAAATTTTAGAAATGAAGGATTTCAACAAATCTCATTAATCTTAACTAAAGGCAATAAACGATTTTACATCCTAAATATAAATTATTAAACAATAAAATGTAATATAAAATCACTATTTATTCAATCCTATATAACAATGAATACAACCCAATAATATAGATGGAGCGCGGGGTTAGAAGAAATGATAGATGAGCGGCTACTTCTTCTCCAAATCCCTCTTCCTCCAGCATCTTTCTTCCACTCTCTTCTTACTTAATACCTTCTCAGAGCTGCACATTATCTTCATTCTCCACCGACATATCCCCGTCGTGCATGCTGCGGAGGCGGCAAAGGCTCCTGTGGTGGCGCCGACGCCTTCCTCCTCAGTCCTCAGCCATGTGGGTCCCGGTGAGATGGAAAACTAAGAATGCTCTGCAGAGATTTCCGATGCGACAGAGCTCGAATGGAAGAGAGCAAAAAGCAACGTATATTGCTCATCTAAGCAAGCTCACCGATTACGGTAGCGATCACAATCACATTGGAAATTATAAAAGATTTCAAACCTGTTGCTATTCCATGAGAAAGACAAGTGTAGTAGGAAACTCTTCATTTATAGGGTTTGTTTGGTTTGTCATTAGTGTGCCATAATAGTGGGGTGGTAATTACAAGCTAATAAAGTGGGAAGCGGTTATTTAGGTAGTGGAGGAGTATTTATGTAGTGGAGATTTATTTTTATTTTATCAGTTAGATCCACTTAATCACACGTTTAGACTTTAAATTATACAATATATATTTATTTTTTTAAAAAAATTAAATTAAATGGAAATCTTGTAAATTTCTCCAAAACTCCCCTTTTATATATTGTATAGATTAACTAAATCTAAATCTGATAATGTTGTTTAGTTCATTTATTGACTTTGTGACAATTTTTCTCATGTTCTTTATTCTATTTAAAAGTAAGTGTATAACTAAAGTAATAACAAATATTGTTAGTTTTGTTTTGTTAGTAGATGATGATATATGGGTTGATGTTGTATTTTTAAAGCTACAAGTATATGAACTAACTAACAAATTTAACGAATACTATAATATCATCATATATTAAGGTTTGAATACTTAATATTTTTAAAGTTAAACTTCATAATCATCTTTTTTACATCTTTGATAAAAAATATTATAAAAACAAAATTAGATGTAATCAAGATTGAATGGTTCATTCATGATTTATTTGGAAATTTATGTTGATATTAAACTATTACTGTTCGAGTCCATTCGGAGACATCCAAAATATTAGAATGATATAGACAAAATTAACATGTCTCGTGCACAAGATGACATGCATAAATAGAGAAATATATTATTATTATTAGTGATTAATCACCTAATTATATTTAAAAAAACACTAATTATAGAAAGTGAGCCTCTGATGGGTCCGGGCCTAGGCCTGGGCTGGGCTTCGGGTGGTCCTAGGCCTGGGTTTACAAAATGGCCCAATTGGAGCCCATCTCAACTAATGAGCCCAGCCCAGGCCCGCTTCGTTTCACTGGCCCGACCCAATTGACAACTCTAGCCACCCAGTGCATAGGCAAAGGCACTTAATTGTGCGGGAATAATGACAACAACCTTCATTCGTAGAGAGAGAATGTGGTACAATATGTTGTGTCTTACTTCTATTAATATAGTATAAATAGTCATAACGAAAATTGTTGGGAGTTCCAAGGACCCCTATGTCTCCACTTAGGTCCGCCCTTGATTCCATAGATATAAAAATAGATGAGGATAAAGTGGAAGAAGAAGTGGCAATTAAAAATGCCATGTAATCGATTTGGTTCCAATTTTGACCCGCCCGTGGAAAAAAACAACTTCATAAAGTTTATGATTTTTTATACCACTGTTATAATTTATGGGAAATATCAAATTTTGTAAAAAGTTGATGATTTTAGGAATCAAAATCTCTATAAAAATATGCATGACCATTTCAATTATTTTCATTAAACCCGATTAACCCGTTTAAACTCGAAGGCTTAGGGTTAGGTTGCAAGTTTTTAACCCGAAAAAGTTTAAGCCTAATTAACCCACAACTCGAATAAGACTAGCCCGAAATCTGTCGAACTAGCCCGATTGACATCCAAATTGATAAAGTCACTTTATGTTACCCCATATTTTCATCTCACACAAGAAAAATGTTAAAGAAAATAGAAATGGGCGGCTGCGTTTAATTAACTGTGGTTTTCTATAAAAAGGTGAATAATTTGGGGGTCATTAGTCCAAACATAGTTTCCGAGTTAAGTTCTGGTAGAACCATTTCCATTTTACCTTAGTGTTTGAGAAAAACACACATACACAATGAATTCGGTGCTAACATTGCACCTTATATATCCAATCAATACAACAAAAGGGTTAAAAAAAATAGAATGGGAAATGAGTAGTAGCTAAGACACAGATTCATATAAAAATGACAAGAGATTAGGACACAGATTTATATCTGCAGAGAACCTTGCACCTAAGCACTTGATCAAGCACATAAAATCCAGGCATCACCATGATTTTGACTCTACTAGTGCTATTACTAATCCCAGTCCCACCTTGTGATGATCTCTGCCTATCTCCAAATATATCCTCCATATATGCTCCATCAAACCCCATATTCTCCTCCACTCTCAGAATCCTCAAAGGCTGCTCGAACGAAAGCGCCACCAAATGCAGCAACCATATGCATTTCGCAGCCACGAAGAACCCCTGCAACAGCTGCTCCGGCCACGGCCTCGTGCACCCCAGCGTCGCAACAATGCCACTCATCTTATGATCACAGAACCTGCTCAACTCCTCACTATAATACTTGGTCCCCTTCCTCAGCACCTCGTTCCAATCGAGGTCTCTCAACGCAACGAACGACTGAAACTGCGCCTGCCGGTGCTGCTGAGGGTCCAAGTGCTTCGTTGCCCCGTTCCTCCTGAAAACACAGTTCTCAAAGTCCTGGTAGAGACACTGGTTTATGATGGCCTCCAAATGGTACACCACTGCCTTGGAGTGTCTTGAGGCGAGCGACAGCTTGTACGGCTGGAGAAGCGCGTTCAAGCCGACGATCAGAGCCTCATCACTCTCCGCAACCTGCCACAACAGAGCCTTGCAGAACTGCCTCACTGACGACCTGGCTTCAGAAACCATCTGCAAGAATCCCTCCACCATTGCTTCCTCACTCACATTTTCATACATGGACAATCTCTTAGTTTGTCTAAGAGCTTTCCTCAGCTCCTCACAGTACCCCTCCAAATGCTCAAGCTTGCCCTTGAGCTCGCCCAGCGATGACCTCATCTCCGCGGCCTGACACAGCGCTGCATCCCGGCTCTCATTCGCCTCCGCCAGCTCCCTCCTCAGCCTCTCCACCCCAACTCCATCGCTCTTCTTCTTCAGCCTCAGCCACGAGAGCAGGGCGAGCCCTCTGGTCCGCGGCTGTGGGCCGAGGGAGGAGTGTGAGTCGGTCAAGGGGACAATGATGTTCGACTTCCCCCCTCTTCGGGATAGGCCTTGCTCGGGCTCGCTGCTTATAACTGCTGGCTTGCATTTGTTGCAAGAGGAGGAGATCGATGCGATGTCGCCCATGCTGTTTCTCCTTGACTTGGAGTGATGGTGTGGGGATGATCTAACTAGATTTGTTGATGACAAGTGGTGGTGATCGGCAGGGCAGACATGCGTGTTTGCGAGGCCTTTTCTTGAAGATTCATTCGCGCTTGTGTAGTCGGATATGAAGGATTCCTCTGCGTTTCCAACTCCGTCGCACCAGCTCCCGGCGTAGCTTCGACTGTCCATCATGATTTGCTGGTAGCCTGGCAATGGATCATCATCATAACTCTGTCCACATTTTCACCACAGAGTCAATCCCAATGTTTTCTAAATCACTATTTGCATAACTTGCTTCATTTTAAACCATATATATAACTCAGTTTGGTAGCCATATTTCCCGAAATCTATTCTACCAAACAGAAAAATGAAATTATCTGTTCTAAACACCAGCTTAATCATCCAAAACTATTCCGGGTACTAATAATTTAACATAATTTTTAGCTAATAAAGACTAAAATTCTTTATAAATACTATAGGTTGAAATAACTTCATTGATTCACATCTAATTTAGGAGTAGGATTGGAGAAGTTGTAAGTACTACTCCTACTTGTTTATTCAAACTAGAAGGAGAAGGATAATTTGGTAACATTAAACTTGTCCAAGCTTAGAAGAACACAATAATATCAAATATACTAATCCACAAGATAAGATAAATAAAACATTAATGTGAAGGAAAAGAAAAAAGAGGGAAACACAATACATACAGGTGTGAAAACAGGGTAATCTTGAGCAGATAAATGCGAAGCATGGCGCGAAATGGGGGAAGCAGAGGGAATAGCGGCGGCGGCGGGGCTGTGCTGCTGCATTAGAGCAGCATGAAGAGCTCTGAGCTCCGCGGCTTTCGCCATCGCGGCTTTAATACCACTGCCGCTCTCTTCTCTATACACATCCGCCATTAATAACACTCTATCGTCTCATATTATTTGGATTTTATTCACAGGCAACAGGCCAAAACGGAATGAATGCAATCCAACGGCTGGATTTCGTTTGTACACACGATTATTGAGGTATGTCGACGATTTTATCTGTCTGCTCTGAAGCAATAGAGAGAAAAGAAATGAAAACTGAGTGCATGTGAACCCCAATATGCAACAACAGGCCTATTGCTTTTCACTATTTTATCACTGCCCCCCCATAGATTTCTTCTTACTGTGTTTCTTTATCCTTTTTCTCTTTTAAATCCAACAATAATATCTATTTTTATCTTTTTATGTGCACTGGCTAAATCTGTTGTAACATCAATATTTCATTCCTTCTTCAAGGAACTATTTAAAGATGTGGTGTGTTGGTGCACTCTATAATAATTTCTGATAATAATTTATCACCATTATCAAAATAGGTGATCTATTGACTCTCTATTATCGGTATAGTGTTATCTATGCAATGTGTATTATAGTCCTATAAAAAATTATTTAACCGGGATAAGTTTATTTCATTATTTATTAAAGCGGTTGTTGTGATTAGTCCTAGTTTATTAACTTATTCAGATCTATACTAACAATGTGATGGAGGCATAACATGACTAGTCTCTACTTTGATGATTAATTCAGGACATGATTAACATCACAAATGGAATGGACTCTTCTTTTCTTACTATAAAGTGATTATGATATCATATTGTCGATTGGGATTATCATAATTGTTTCCTAAAAATAAGCCATTTTACTTTCTACGATTAATCATGTTTCACACTATGGATTCACTTACTAATTTTTTTTCTGTCATTATGTAATGTCTTGCGATGATATTACAATGATGTATGAATTTGAACTTGGTGAATGCTAACAATCTATCGGAATTGCAAAAAAAAGAAGATAAAATAATTATATTTTGATAAGTAGACACATTTATGAATTAAACCTATGATCTAAGTATGTTGCATATAAATTTCAAGTTTGACTTATCTTTCCCTATGCTATGATATTGCACCGAGGCAGAAATGTACCCATTGCAAAGGGACTATAGTTTCTAATCGATTTGATATACTCCATAAAATAAAGGTCTGGTTTTGGAGGGTAACTTACTCCATATGCTAAAAAATTAAATTAATTACTCTATATGCAAAGTTAGGTAAAAAGAGGGGAGGGTGGAGGGGACAGAAAAGTCCAATTGATTTCGTAATTTCATTTTCCTTCCTGCGCTTCACAACATGGAATTTTTGTTCTCTTTAAATATGGACCCAACCATGGATTCCAATAAATTCTGTATTTATCTGTTGGAAGTATTCGATCCAATAAAATCCCAACTAGTTTTTTATAATTCTTCCGTCCCATATAATTGTTCATTTTGATTCCAATGCGAAATTTAAGAAATATATTAAGAAAAATGGATTTAAAAAGTCAGTGGAATAAGAGTTCCTCTATTATATCATTAGTTTCGTACTAATAAGAGGAATAAGTTAATAGAATATGAAACCTACTTATATTTATAGTAAAAAGTGAAAATAGATAATTAAATGGAGGATGAACGAACATAACATAAGTGAATTGGGGGACAGAGGGAGTAATATTTTATGCGACTATAGGCCTATAACTAAGAAATGAAGCAATCCCGATAATGTTGTAACGAAGAAATAATTCCTTTTAACCTTTATTTGATGCACTCAGACGCATGACTTTTTTCGTGGCATAATAGAGTATGATTTTGAGGTAACATAGACATATGTAAACTTTAAATTAGATGACAATACATAGTATTCATTTGCTAATAAATAGGAGTAAAATTTAGAGAGTGATATATATATTCGTTTTGAGGTAAACTTTAAGGAATGCGCATTATTTATTATCTTTAAGAATGAAATTATATTTATATAGTATTCCGGATAGGATCATAGAGCTTTTGAAGTCATCTATTCAAAAGTTCTTGTTTTATAAAATAAATAAATTATTAATTCAACCACTCCATCTCAAATAAAGCAAACAAAGTTTGTCAACCTCCACATGCAAAAAGTGGTATACCGCTAGCAATTATCTCCTCGAAAAGAATTTTTTATGTAATAATTTATATCATTATGCATTTATGCTAAACTCTCTTTCCCACTTAATATGATATGATTTTGTTTCCATTAATTATAACATATACTCCACTCGGTCCGTAAATAGGAGTCCCGTTTTTCAATTAAAGTCCGTCCGTGAATAGGAATACCGGTTCATTTTTAACATAAATAGTAATATGGTCTCACATTCCATTAACAAATTCCACTTATTGTATCATTTAAAACTAATATATACAAGTGAAACCCATATTTCACTAACTTTTTTTCACTCACTTTTTTTCAACATTTCATAAAACTCGTTCCGCCAAGAAATGAGACTCCTAATGGCGGTCGAATGGAGTATATATGTTTATTACTCCTACTTAGGTGTGGGTCGGTACGGTACAATACCGTGCCGAGAACTTCATACCACATACCTTACTGAAAACTGCAGTATGACAAAATATCATACCGATATCTTACCGAAACCGAATTTTCGGTATACCGCAATCCAGTATACTACGAATTCGGTATGGTTAATTTTTGATACCGTTACCTTACGGTTATTGCGGTATACCGAAGTACGGTACAGTATATCATTATGAAAAAAAAAATCTATTTTATATACAAAATATTTAAAAGTAGGATTTTCAGAGACTTTTTCTTTTTAATTCTATTTTATATATAAATATTAAATATTATACTACTAGTAGTATTTATATAATATTTCAACATATATCAATTTTTCGGTAGGCAGCAGGATTCGGTATACAATAGTGTACTATGGTATAGGAAAATTGATATTTTCGGTATGACAAGTGCGGTATTTCGATATTTTTCTTCACCCCTACTTCTACTTTCGTCCCTCCATTTTTGAAATGACTATACTAAATAGTACTCCCCTTTGTTACTTTTTATTAATGAAGTTCTGTTATTTTTAATAAATGAATTGTACATTTTATTAACTTATTTTGCTCGATTTTATTATAAAACTCGTAAGATATCTATTCATTTATTCATGAGCGTAGAGAACACTAGTAGTATATTAGTTGAAACTTGAAAGTGAGGTTTTGCTACGATGAACTATTTTATTCACTATTTACGGAGTAATGAAAAAAGAACGTTATTTGAAAGTGCAGAAAACTTTTTTAACTTGAAAAGGAACTGCATTGACATTCCACTCCACTTTTATGATAATCGCCTTTTCTTTCACTTTTTTTAAGATGATTTTGACTATATTTCAGCACTTTATAAGGCACTCTTTTTTACCTGTCCCAATATTGTAATCCCTCCGTCCCCCATTAAGAGTCACACTTTTCCATTTCGGTTCGTCCCTAATTAAGAGTCACATTTCATTTTTACCATAAATAGTAAGTAGGTCCCACATTTCACTAGCTCAATTCACTCACATTTTATTATAAAACCAATATAAAAAATGGGTCTCACATTCCACTAACTTTTTCAACAAACTTCTTTACATTTCTTAAAACTCGTGCCCGGTTAAAGAGTGACTCCTAATAGGGGACGGAGAGAGTAATGATTTGGAAACAATAGTAGTAGTAATGTTTATTTCAACTGTAAAAGTCAATAGTGCTATGGTAGTGGTTGGGATTAGGGAACACGAGTTAAGCAAATTAAGGAGCAATTGATAGCTATTGTAGCTCGATATTGGATCCAATAATTCAGTTTTTCTCATTGCCTACTTTTTTTTATCGGCTTACGCCAATTAATTGTTCACGAAACCCTAGTTAGATCAACAAAGAATGTTTACCTAGTACCTTTTCATTAATAAATACTAGATATTATATGCAATATATGTCTCATTTGGCAGTATCGAAAATCATGATAATTAAGATGCTCTGTAATGAGAATAATTCTACCTTTGTTCGTTCTTGAATGTTTGCTTTCACCAACTCCTTTTACAATACACTTGTATGCATTCAGCCGTTGAAAAAATCTTTGTATTTTATTTTGTCCTAATTATCGGATCCAAAACAACTCTATGGACACATTTGGTTTGATTAAATTTAATTTTTTTTATCAATCAAAATTTATTATATGAAACCGAACAGTGCGTACATTAATAAAAATTATGCTATTTCTATAATTATTGGAAGAGAACTCTACGCAATTAGCTGGATTAGATATGAGCAATGACATTTTGTAAACATTTGAATTTAAAAAAAGGACGGTAATATCTAATGTAAATAATAGTAATACCTTTTGTTTGTTCTTGAATGTTAGCTGGATTAGCGACGGCAATGACACTTCATTTCAATTGAAAGTTTGAAACCACTAAACAGTCACTAATGTGAACATCTAATTTCTAACTTATGAGAATGCCGCGAAATTCGAAAAACCAAATGCATAAAAGGAGAGAATTTCAGAGGGACGGGCGAAGTACAAATCACAAGTGCAAGTTCTAGTAGCTTTTGATCTAATCCTCCTCCAGGTTGATAGAATCCTTGAATTTTCCATATAAGATTTTCTTCAACGCAGCCATCTGAGCAATTATTGATTCTTTCTCCTCCTCTAGTTTTACCAAGTTATTGCTAGTCTTCTCTGTCATCTCCTCGATCCTGCTTTCAACTTCCTCTTTTGGCACATGAGCAAATACCTCGCCTATTTGGAACCGAACTATCTCTTCATCTGTGAGGATCAGCTCATTGCCTGCATCCTCGAGGCTTTCGTTTGTTTCCTGCCCATTAGCTTTTTGGTTATAAACACAGAAACAAGTAAAGTGATGTGTAGAGTCGATTACTACTATATTAGATAGAAAAAGATAACAGCAGCTTGCATATACAACAAAGGCAATAACATTCCAACACCACTCATTAAGAATAACAGCTAAGAAGATGATACAAGAAATGAAAAAGAAACCGTGAAAAGAAAACCAGATAAATAGTCCAACAGAGTGACCATTGAACTGCACTTGGTTTGTTGGCATTGAATGGATAGAGGCTGGTCTTAAGCTCATAACGATGAAATGATAAATAGTCTAGCTCTAGCGATGAAATGATGAATGTCTGAGAGCATGTTCTGCTTAAGGTAACCAGATAAACTTTCACTATTTTAGGTTAGCTATAATGCAGTGCTCGAGTATCACAGTTAAAACCAGAGATAGACCTTTTTTAAGTCAAGTAGAAAGAGATATAGGTGATTCCTTTTAGAGCTCAGATCAATTCCTCTTCCAATGGCCAAAAGTTGGGAGTACAACACAAGGACAAATCAAGTACATGGTGAAACCATAACATCTACGAATCAATAATTCTCTAGATATTATTAATCAGGAGTGTGCATGGAGCTTTTGGCTACTAATATCCCATGACTAATCATTTAACCAGCTAGCACAAATCCATGTCCACATAAGCTCAGTTTTAACCTCAATATGATAGTCAAACTACATCACATGGCCCAAATCCATCAATGCTACATTATAACAATGATGCTCCTCTAAAATAGAATCCAAATGCCCTTTATTTTAGCTCCCCTCCCACATGCCATTTCTAAGCAAATAGTGGAAGCAAACAGCACATAAATTCATATTTGCTGCAATGAAGACTAGAGAAATGTAATGTTCTCCTAGAGTACTAAACAAAAATTCGGAAGCCATTTTGCCACCATTCTTTATATTCGGCAAAGGATCTAAAAACGAGTAACTTGCAAAAGGATGCTCATGTGTTTCCCGACAGGCTGAGAACAAATATGTTACATACCCGCTCACTAAAGAGATACGTGGTTCCTTTATCCGAAATTCTAGTAATAAACTGATTCTCTCACTAGCAAACCCTCGAACTCCCGAGCACTCATTATAAATTACTGAATAACTCATAGTTTAAAAAAACGATCAAACTAATTTAAATTCCTAATGCAAAAAATCTGATTGCAAAAGATCAGAACAGTCAAATACCTTAGCAATTTTGACTTCATCTTCCACTTCATGAAGGCGGTTGTTCAATCTCCCAAACTTATTGATATTCTGTTGATCTTCCCACGTCACCTCAGTATCCGACGCCGATGATCCCGCCTTGCTCATAAGAAAAAAAGACAGGATTTAATATACAAATTAGAAATGAAAAAAACAAAAAATAGTAAAATTACTTCTGACAGTAAAAAATTGGATGCAGCATACTTGTATGTTAGTGTGTGCAATTCTTACTCACCTGTTGCATTGTAGGAATAGATGAAGGTTGAGTGCGCAGAAGAAGGCTTTACTGCCCGCGCTGAAGAGAAAGGGAAATAACAAGAATCTACACTTAGATACGAAATGGAGTATTTGGGTAGGGGTGGGAAGGTACAGTTAGTTGTATGCTGAAAATTTGCATACAGTACCATAAATATCGTCTGAATTATGCTTAGATAAGTTAGAGCAACTCCAAGAAAAAGATGAATGAAAAGATAAAAGGCTTTACAAAGATAGAATGCCGATAAAATTTCTCAGTTCATAAACATGTAGGATTAAAGTAGTTTTGAAAAAGATGGTACTGTCCTGCTAATATTCATATATATCCAGTTTTAAATTAGCATCTAAATCAATAAAACTCGAACACAAGTTCACAACTAAGTAAATATCGTTCACATTTCAATAATCACTCTCTAATACAAAAATAATAGAAAAAAAATACAATCATAACCACATAAAACACAATACTCAACATCTCACATCAAGTTTTGCTATGAGTAATGGTATGCTTCTAAGGTACTTAGAATCTGCTCTCTCCCAGAAGGTTTCCATCTTACATCAAGTAATGTAAATCTCATACTATAAAAAAGAAATGTAAATCACATAAGTATAAAAAAGTTATGCAAAAAAGCAAAATTTGATCAACAATATGTGAAAAATTCTCAGTTCATAAACATGTAGAATTAAAGTAGTAGTATTGAACAAGATTTTACTGTTCTGCTAATATTTATATATATACAGTGATTCCAGTTTAAGAAAAGATGTCTTTTCTTAACAAGTTTCTTATGTGAATGAAAGCTCAAAATATAGTCAAAAAATGCAACAATCTCTTAACTTGTCATATCATATCAAACAAACTAAACAAGCAGCTAATATATGGAGTAAGATTTGTGTCAATAGATGAATATAATAGATTGGTGTTCCAAATTTTCAGCTATAGCAGACACATGTAGTTTACAAAATTTGAAGGCAACTTTTAACATTACGAAGAAAAATAAAAGGGAAGAAGGTAATCAAAATATCTACCCTAGAAACAGAAAATCTAAACCAAAAATCAAAGTGTTACATCCAACAATGAGAATAAAGGCATAACTTAGCATTTCAACAAATGCGTAATAAGAATTTCAGTTGAAGCAACAAAAAATCAGTAATTAAATCACTAAAAAAGAAGACAGGAACGGCGGTGAACGGAGGATGTCAAAAATAAAGGTTTACCTGAAGAGGTGAACGGGCGTGAGAGTTGGCTAGCGGCACAAAAGATGGCCGGAGGAGACAGACAGACAGACGAGATGAAGAGGAGGAATTGAGGTAACGGCGTGATTTTCTTCAATAAAACCGATTTACTAGTGTTTTCCTGAATTCTAATATTCGGGTACATCTCCACCTTATACAAATTGAAATTATGAATTCTGATGAGGGATGCCAATAGGGCCGGTCCGTCGGGTTTCGGGTCAATCCTACTCGGGTTGTGGTTCAATCGGGTGCGGGCTAATCGGGTTGCGATTTCTTTTGTTTATAAAAATTCAACCCTAAACCTAAAAGGTCGGGTTTCGGGCTAGCCCATCGGGTTATTCGGGTTGCTACCGACAATATTAACATGCGATCAATCCAATAAATAATGATTAAAATTACTAATATTCATACAATGTAAAACATTTAATTATGATATATTTGAGATACTATATGCTTAAACTCAATCATAAACATTATCAAATACTAATATTTGAGATATTTCGTGGAATTTTAATGCATGTTTTAGAAATTTAAATATTTTCTTAGTGAATTTGAAGTTTTTAATTTATTTATCAATTATTATATTAATAAAAATTCAATATATAATTTTAGAGTAGTGATATAGGACAAGCATCCCTTAAATATATAACTAGAGAATAAATCTCAGCCACACGATCAAGAAAATTAAGGGCTGATATTCAACATATGCTTTTTGAAATTGTCCCAGATTTTACTTCATTATAAGAATGAATTAGTTCACTATAATAAAGCGGGGGCAAAATAGTCATTTACAAAAGTTAGGGTTAAAATCAATTACACTCATTTTGAAAAATGCATCGTTTCGCCATAACCCGCTGCGCTTCTTGTTCTCTACTCTCTTCGCTCAATGGAAACCTAGGTTCCGCCGTTTCCTCTCTCTTCGTTGCTCATTTCAGCCGCTTCTCTCACTTCTTGCTAAGCTTCAACATCTAGTCATCGTTTACGCCAGCGTCGAGGTAGGGATGGGCCATGGGATGTTTGCGGCGAAGGGTCTCGCCGGAGTGGCGTTGGGAGAGAGATCGGTGGGGTGTAGTCATCGTTGTTTTCGGTTGGGATCGTATAACCATTAGCAGTCACTGTCAGCTCTCTCTCTCTCTCTATACTTACTACACTAATTAGATAAAAGTATATATGTTTATGTCTCTATTGCAATTGTGCTTCTAACTATATCTGTATTTGTACTAAAATTGTGAATTACAGGAGTGGAAAAAAATACACATTTACACACACTAATCTTATTCTTATGCATAGTCTTTCTAGAGAGAGATCTGGAGGGATGAAAAGAATCACTATTGGAACTTGATGAAATATATTATGCTTACAATGAAGTATACTGTGTTTATAGTGAATTAGTATTGTGTTATTAGTGAACTAGTATATTGGCATGTGAGTTGACATCTGAGTTATGTATATTGTGTTTATAGTGAAGTATATTGACATGTGAGTATACTATTTTGACATTTGAGTAATTGTGCTTGTATTGAAGTATGTTGTTTTTATAGTGAACTATATTGGCATGTGAGTGTACGGTTTTGCATTTAAGTGATGTATAGTATGCTTATAGTGCATTACATTTTGTTTACAGTGAACTACTCTCTCTGTCCCATTAGAAATGAAACGTTTTCCTTTTTAGGTTGTCCCAATAAAAATGAAACGTTTCCTAAAATGAAAACAACACTCTCTCTACTTTTTCTTCTCTTACTTTACTCTCTTTTCATTTACTCACAAAACACCCCAGCATAAAATCTTGTGCCGGAAACTAAATGTTGCATATTTATTGGGACGGAGGGAGTAGTATAATAACATGTGAGTGTACTGTTTTTTTCCATTTGAGTGAAGTATATTATGATCACAATGAAGTATATTGTGTTTATAGTGAAGTATATACTGATTACAGTGAATTATTTTGGCTTTATATTGAATGTTGATATTAATCTTTTTTTACTTTCTTTAAATGATATGACTTTCTGTTAATCTTTCGAAAGCTACAGATATACATAAAGAAAGACGAAGAGAAGGGTATAGAGCAACTGAAGCAAAGGCTAAGATCAAAGTATTGCAGCGCATTAATGTTGTTGAAGATGAACCATGAGTCATTGACTAACACCATGGCAACATCAATGCATTATGAAGATTGTAGCAAACACATGGACATAGATGTGAAAAATGATTGCAAACTTTATAGAAAGTGATATAGTTAATAACATGTGTCGTTTAGTTCACTCTAAACATATTCGATTCATTCAAATTCAATAGTCAGTTCATAATTTATACTCCCTCCGTCCCAAGGAAGATGATCCATTTCTTGGGCGGCACATGATTTTATGCAAATTTATTTTGTGTGTTGAGAGGAGAGAGTAAAGTAGGAGAGAGGGAATAAAGTAGAGATAAAGGTGTTTCCATTTTAAGTAATGGGTCATTTTAGTTGGGACAAACTAAAAAGGAAAGTGGGTCATCTTCAATGGGACGGATGGAGTATTAATATTCTGTTAAATTCTTTTTTATTTATTTAGTTCATAGCTATGTAGTTTCAGGTGATTTTTACTAGCTTTTTTTTTTAATAATTGAATACGTGTACTGTGAATATGCTTTATAGTGATGTTTCAATACCTTATAGTGATGTTTGAATGCCTTATAGCGTACATACATGTTGATCACAAACACTTCACTCTAACCATGGAATACTTCACTCTAAGCACGTTTTACTTCACTGAAATGAAAAAATAGTGCACTATAAGCATGAATCACAAACACTTCACTCCAAGCATGAAATACTTCACTTTAAGCACGTTTTACTTCACTGAACTGAAAAAATAGTGCACTATAAGCAATGATCACAACACTTCACTCTAAGCATGAAATACTTCACTTTAAGCATGTTTTACTCCACTGAACTGAAAAAGCTGTGCACTATAAGCAAGGATCACAAACACTTCACTCTAAGCATGACATACTTCACTCTAATCACATTTTACTTCACTGAGATGAAAAAATAGTGCACTATAAGCACAGATCACAAACACTTCACTTTAACCATAGAATACTTCACTCTAAGCACGTTTTACTTCACTGAACTCAAAATCAGTGCACTCAAAGCATGAAATACTTCACTTTAAGCATGTTTTACTTCACTGAACTGAAAAAACAATGCACTATAAGCAAGGATCCCAACACTTCACTCAAAGCATGAAATACTTCACTTTAAGCACGTTTTACTTCACTGAACTGAAAAAACAATGCACTATAAGCAAGGATCCCAACACTTCACTCTAAGCATGAAACACTTCACTTTAAGCACGTTTTACTTCACTCAACTGAAAAAACAGTGCACTATAAGCAAGGATAACAAACACTTCACTCTAAGCATGGAATACTTCACTCTAACCATATAATACTTCACTTTATGCACAATTTACGTCACTGAGATGAAACAATAGTGCACCATAAGCACGGATCACAAACACTTCACTCTAACCATGAAATACTTCACTCTAAGCACGTTTTACTTCACTGAAATGAAAAAAATAGTGCACTATAAGCATGGATCACAAACACTTCACTCTAAACATGGAATACTTCACTTTAAGCACGTTTTACTTCACTGAACTGAAAAAACAGTGCACTATAAGCAAGGATCACAACACTTCACTCTAAGTATGAAATACTTCACTTTAAGCACGTTTTACTTCACTGAACTGATAAAACAATGCACTATAAGCAAGGATCCCAACACTTCACTCTAAGTATGAAATACTTCACTTTAAACACATTTTACTTCACTGAACTGAAAAAACAGTGCACTATAAGCAAGGATCACAAACACTTCACTCTAACAATGGAATACTTCACTCTAAGCATGTTTTATTTCACTGAACTGAAAAATCAGTGCACTATAAGCAAGGATCACAAACACTTCACTCTAAGGACATTTTACTTCACTGAGATGAAAAAATATTGCACTATAAGCACCGATCACCAACACTTCACTCTAACTATGGAATATTTCACTTTAAGCCCGTTTTACTTCACTGAAATGAAAAAATAGTGCACTATAAGCATGGATCACAAACACTTCACTCTAAACATGAAATACTTCACTTTAAGCACGTTTTACTTCACTGGACTGAAAAAACAATACACTATAAGCAAGGATCACAAACACTTCACTCTAAACACATTTTACTTCACTGAGATGAAAAAACAGATCACTATAAGCATGCATCACAAACACTTCACTCTAACCATAAAATACTTCACTCTATGCACATTTTACTTCACTAAGATGAAAAAAATGTGCACTATAAGCACGGATCACAAACACTCCACTCTAACCATGGAATACTTCACTTTAAGTATGGAATACTTCACTCTAATCAGTATATTATAATATTCTGATTGGTCCGGACTGGTGGTAAATCCCAAGAAATCGATTCTATTTTACCTCACGGATTTGGCAGTGTCTAGTACGTAGCAATTCCAGCTTCCTCAATGTGATCTAACTATGTTTTAATGCGAACTATCTACGATCATCTTAAAATTATCTTCAGCTTCAGGCTCCGCATCTTCCCAAACGATAATGCCTCAGATCAAAGTAATTTTTTTATGTTTTTGCTATAAAGTCCATTACAGACATAATCGACGAGTGAAAATACAGAATAAGTGTTGGATTGATCGAATGTGATCCTTGATTTCGCGATTGAATTTCCAATTTTTAGTTTCAAACAATTTCCACAATCGACAAGCAAGACGACGCCATACACACGCAGATCTCAAATTGACAACCGAAATATGAAAACTAGGTTAGGTGATTTCAGCCTCGCCTTAAGGTGCATTGACGATTACAAGCTGCGATCGACGCCGCTAGTTGGGCGGAATATTATTTGGAAGCCTACTACGTCACGCCGGAGATGAAGATGAAGCGGTAGGAGGTTGAAGGGGAGCAGGAAGAGATGAGGGCACAGCCGGTGGGCCACATAGATGAGATGACAGGGGGGATGCAGCTGCAAGAGGAGGGCGTTGCCGGAGAGGAGGTTGATTCGTGTTCCTCCATCTCCTTCGTGTAGAGAGAGAGAGAGTATGCATGAATGTGATGTGTATGTCAGAATATGAACAAAGTTGATTTCCCAAATTACCCCCATGCAATTTTTATTCACAGAAAATGAATACTTAATTTAGTCATTAGATTAAGATAATGAGTGGCTGAGATTTATTCTCTAATTATACACTTAAAATTAATTAGACCTTGATCACTACTCTATAATTTTATATATTTAATATAAAATTGAAAGTTATTTTTTCAGTTAAAATTAATCAATAAAGTGTTGAATTAGGAGTAAAAAATATATAGAATAATAAAAATTTTATCGGGTTTTTGGGTCTGGCCCTAATGTGTTGCAGGTTAATCGGGTGCGGGCTAATTGGATTTTGATTTTATCGGATTAAAAATTTCCAATCCTAACCCTATAAATTTAACGGGCTATTCGGACCAGCCCACTGATTATGGGGTACATTGACACCCCTAATTCTAAGAGAACCTCCAATGGCTTTAGGCCAGCCACAGGCTAGCCGCAATAAAAATAATTCAAAAACAACTACATTTACGCAATTAAATTTACGATAGATTACGGAATTAAATTTACGAGACATATACGGAAAAATGCATTCATTTCATTTAAATAAAAAAAAGATACATAGATAACAAAAATACATAATAAAAAAACCGGGCTTCCACACACGAGCCCCGCCTTTCTCTACTCCTCATCGCCGTCGCCGTCGTCGCCGTCCTCACCGCCGTTGCCGCTACCACCCGGGACCTCCACATCGGTGGCATTTGAGCCCGCGTCTGAGCCCCCCATTAGTGCCCTCGTGGCATCCAAATCCATTTGCTTGCTCTCGAGCATCGAGTGAAGAAACCTCTTCTCCGTGGGTTAGTTGCGGCACTCCACTCTTGGAAGACGTTGTACTTCTGTTCCCGCGTTTTTTGACGCGAGAATAAGGTGTACGCGCGTGGGGGGGGTGCCGAGAGGTCCTCCTGGGGCGATAGGGGGAAAGATCCCCTCGCTGCCCGTTGCGCCCGCTTTTGGCCAACCGGGTGAGGGCGACGAGAAAAGGATGGAGGGGTCGAAAACTCCGCAGCATCCGGGGGGAGGTCGTGGGATCCGCCACTGCTGCCGCTGTAATCGCTGGAATAGTTCAGCTTCTGCTTCTTCGGCCACCCAGCTTCGACCCCCGCCCGAAACTTCTCGAAGTTCTTCAGCACCGGATAGCATTCCCAGAAGGTGAACTCCTTATAAATCCCCGGCACGGAGAACTGACTCTCCGCTATCCTCCGGACGTCCTCCTCAGTCTGCCCACTAGTCATCATGTGGAGGGCGTTGGTGTACAACCCCGAAAATTGGCCGACCGCGGCCCTGATGCGTTCCCTCCCCTTCCAGCACCCCTCCCCGCTGTAGTCCTTTCTGTGAGGGTAGTCGTCGCAAACCGACAACCATGCCTTGGCCTGGGCGACGTACTCATCCTCCGTCCACTTCCTCCGCATGGGGTGTCGTCAACAGCCGGCTGCGACGACTCGCCGACCACCTTGCTCTTCCCCTTGGTCTTCTTCTTCTTCGGTGCGGCCCGACCCGCTGGAACGGCAGTGTCCACCTCCCCGATATCGATCCCCAGCTCATGCAATGAGAAACGGTCATCCCCAGTGAACTGCGTCTCCACTGGGGTCGACGTATGAGACGAAGCCGTCTAAAAATCAAGAGAGGGACGATAGACCGTGCCCCCCCCGGTGACCCCTGCATTCCGGGAAGCATACCGGGCTGCATCCCTCTCTGCCATACCAGCATCATCCCCATCATCTGTTGCAGCATCTGCTGTGGCATCTGGGGCATACCTCCCCACCCCGGCGTTGCCTGCCCGCCGCTGGCCTGCCCCCTGCCCGGCATCCCCCCTTGCGCTCCCGCCGTCATCCCCATCAACTGTTGCCAAGGGATGTTAAACCCTTGGCCCATCTGCCCGCCCATCTGCCCGCCTATCTGGCCCCATCCAGACCCCACGGGTACCGTGAGAGTCTGAGTTCCGCTCGTCGCCGGACTGGACTCGTTGTTGTTGTCCATCGCTCGATGTTGCTCATGTACATAAATTTAGAGAGAGAGAAAACTCATTAAAACAAGTGGTGCAAATGAAAATGAAATTAAAATCGTGTATATATAGTTTTTCAAAAAAATTCAAAAAATAAAAAACAAAAAATAGCGCTGGCCGATCGCTCGCCGATCGGCACGCCACAATGGCGGCCAGCGCATCGGTCAGCGCCCACAAATCGGCGTGCGCTCGCCTATTCTCTCGCCGAAAACGCGTTGGTCGATTCCAATGGTTCAGCTAGCCGACCGGCTAGCGACGCGAATCGGCTAGCCGCTATTGGAGATGCTCTAATAAGTACGTGATTAGTAGAGTTCAGATGCCCAAAATAAAATTCGGAAGTTCTCTACAAAATGAACAGAAAGATGCAGCACCACAACCCCCAATATGCAATTTGTTAATACTGTATAAGATTTTCTCTATTAGTTAGTTGAAAATGGGCCCTATAAATTTTTGCTTTTATATATCTTATGGTGAATTATTCGGTCTAGGAATAAATCCATTTGTGATTTAGTGGGGCCCCATTTACTAACAAAGCCAATCTAATACTATCAATTAGCATTAAACTTTAAATTTGGGTTCCAATCGAGAGTCTTGGTCGAGAATTAGACGCCATGGAAAGCAAAAAACATCAACTAGTTCCATCAATAAAATTATGAATTAAATCAAATTGAACTAGTTTGGCTTAACAATCTCCGACCAAACCTTTAATTTTATCGATTTATTAACTGTAGGTGTCCCATGAAAATCCAAACCTGTGTAGTGGTAGGACCAAAGGTAAGATTTCCTACATCTTCTATGAATTAATTAGTCTCCTAAATAAGTCTTCCAATCGCAACCTTTAAATTTCTTCACATCAAATCTTTTTCACACACTTCCTGTTTTCTTCAACGAATGACATATTTGAGGTACGAAAAAGGGGATCAAAAGAAGAAAAACAAATCCCAGCATGTTGAAATAAGTATGAGCCCCAACCGAAATAAAAAGAAATATATTCACTACATATGTTTATAAATATATAAATGTAGGTAGTGAGTTGAACGCGCGCACACACAGACTTAGAGAGAGGAATGAAGGATAGTAGTAAAAGGAGAGGAAGTGCGGCGTCTCCGTGCGCTGCGTGCAAGCTCCTTCGGCGAAGATGTGCCCAAGATTGCGTTTTTGCGCCTTATTTTCCGGCCGACGAGCCACACAAGTTCGCCTGCGTGCATAAGGTCTTTGGTGCTAGCAATATCAACAAAACACTCCAGGTCTCTCTCTCTACTCTCTCCATACATTCTTCTTCTTCTTTTTTATTTTACAAATGCTACTTTGATAGAATGTCATCCAGAGAAAACTATGCTACGTACATCACAACTATTTGATAAATCTATACCTATATAAAAAGTTAAGGAATCTTGTATTAAGAAATATGGTTTACCTATTATAGTACTTCTGTTATAAATTTATTTTAAGAGTAACAGTATAAGATGATATATGGAGTATGTTTTATCTATTACTATTATAAAAGTGTTTATTCTCATAATTTTTATTATAATATTGTACAATATGATCATTTTTACTACATACCTTATGTGAGCTCCTTTTGTAAAAACATTATTGATATTCTATATAACTCGACTAATTAGGATATTGATGTAGTACAAGATAGATTTCATATATATGCATTTGATATGGTAGATGCCATTTACAATATATATCATACTCCCTCCGTTCAATAATACAAATCTTATTTTAAATATCATGTACTTATTTTAATTACGGAGTATATTTTATTACTCCGTATAACACTAAAATGTGGAGTACTACAATATTAGGAGTATGATTTATTACATGAGAGAAATTCTAGCGACGGATGAAGTATTATCTTGAGTCTTGACTAGTGGAGGAGTAGGGTGTAATATTGGTTGTCGACTGATATGAACATATCAAATAACTTTAATTAATGTAGTAAGATATTTCAGTGGGAATATTGATTTTCCTCGTTTTTTTTCCTTTTGATTTTTTTGTGCTAAGTGCCACCTTTACATTATAATTTGATTGGTACAGGGGGAAAAAAGTATATGGTGGAGCATTCCGTTAATGACTTGCACAAATTCACTAAGCCGACACTAACTATATCAACACAGCCCTTCCATACCAATAATTATTAAGTACTAGTACTCAAATATTTATCTAAAATGTACTATACCCCAACACCAATCCATCCTCTGTTCTAAATCAATCCCAAAACAACTTAGGTAATTTACAACAATCAATAATCAATAATAAAACAGCATTACTTAATAGTAGCATACATTAGTATTTAGTACTAATACTGTTTAGATTTGGTTATGTTAAAGTAAAAGAAAAAAGTGAAATGTAGGAATTGGAGGAGCATGAAAGAGGCGACGCAGTGAGGTCGATGGTGTACGAAGCAAAGGCGAGGGTGAGGGATCCTGTATATGGATGCGTGGGGGCAATTTCGTCTTTACAGCAACAGATCGACGACCTGCAGGCTCAGCTGGCCCTTACGCAGGCACAGCTTGTGCACATGCGGATGCACTCACACAATAACCACACTCACCCATTAGCATTCAATGATTCAACTAACTTATAGGTTTATATATACAACATCTCAGTTGACCAAGGGATGCATGATTACCACTATTCACCATATTGTAAATGCTTTATATAATTATCAAGTATAGTTAGTATAACTCTATCTATGTGCTTTTTGAGGTGATTGTCTTTTTTTAGTTAAAACAATGGTAAACACTAGTATTATCTGTTTGATTATTCTAGATGTGGCTTCAAGAGCCAAACACTAAAGTCACAAAATCATAACACCCTTGTTTGATGTCAACTAACATGACAACACTAAACACAAACTAGTTTCTGAAGCTCAAACTCTCTGGTTGTTCAGGTGACTGCAGCTGAGCTGACATCCTATTGTTTTATCTCATTGGGGATGGACTAAGTATATAAAACCAGAAAAGTGAGAAGGCATCAGAAATCGAATAAAATCATAGATGTGCATAAATAAGCTTAACAAACAGAAAAATGCATCAGCTATTTTACACAAGATTATAGTTTCTACTTCACTCTCGACATTGATTCAGAAACATGCTGCAACATAACATGAAAAAGCAATAAGCATATTGCACCACCGGCTCATATAACTATCGGAAAGAACACCCCAAGGAAACAAGAACTACAGCGCCATAGCTGCAGGCTGCCTGCGAATTGCATATTCCTCACACACTTCTTCATATGCGCTTCTGAAATGATCGATTGAAAAGCACAGCTGCCTTATAGCCTCTCTTTTTCCCTCAGCCGTTTCAGAGATCAGTACTGTCTGCATTCCAATCTCCTTCTCTAACTCAACAATTCTTGACTTCTGTTCAGATATTCGCTTGTTAGCAGTATCAGCCTCTGCACGTAGATGCTCTTCTTTGCATTTCAATTCAGCCAGAATGCAGTCCAAACGCTGGATTTGATCATCGCGGGCACTTATATCAGTGTTGAGTTTCTGCAACTTTGCATCGACTCCATCTTTCTCCGCCATCAGAATGCCATAATTTAGGTTCAGCTCATCAAGATTCTTACTCAAAGTGTCCACCACTGAGTTTTTCTTGGTTAGCTCTATCTTCACTGACTCAAGATTATCTTGCAAGCTCTTTTGCAGAGCTTCATGCTTTTCTACAATCTCAATTCTCTCAGCTTCAAGTGATTCACATTGCTTCTGCAGCTCATTGGATCTTCCCTCATGGAAAGTCAGACGTTCAGATAACTCAGAAACGGAGGATTCGAGCTGCCATTTCTCCAGAGCAAAAATCCCTGAAGCATCCTGGAGGTCAGAATTGAGCTTCTGTATCACAAGATCACAATCAGACAGCTTTGCTGTGTGCTTTTTCACACTCTCCTGCAGCTCCTCAACTTGTCCTTTCTCCAACTCAAGTTTGGTTTCCAAATCAACAATCTGGTTTTGGAGCATCAGAGACCTTTTGTTCTCCTTGTCCAAATCAGCCTCCTGCAACTTAAGCTGATTCTCTGCTGACGCAAGTTGAGCTTCCATGCTGCCCATTTTAGCAATGTATGCTTCATTTTTCAGCAACTCGCTCCTCAGTTTGGCAATTTCTCCTTCTGCAGAAAAAAGTTTTTCTTTCGAAGCCTTCAGTTCTTTCTCACAGTCAGAAAGCCTCATCACCATTCCTCCCATTTCTGAAATCTCAGTTCCCCCATTCACAAATTCATGTTTCAGCATTTTGGCAACAGGAGACGAGTTATATGATTCGGAATCAGAATCTGATGACAGCAGTGAAGAATCAGAGCCTTCAACTGGAGTTGTGTCCGAAATTCCACCGCCGGAACTCAAAGATGAATCTGAACCAACAACTTGGGATGCGATGTTTTGCATGCCCAGTTTCTTGTCTGGTGTTAAAAAAGGATGGTTTAATCGGCTACTTATCTTGTAATTCATCATTTCATTGTAGTGGTGAGCAAGCACGTGGTGCCTGTGGGAGATGTCCTTGACACAAGCAATTAATTCAGGCTGCAAGAGCTGATCATCTCCAAGCTTGACCTCAGAAAAATTCGCATGGTTCTCAACCAAAAGTTGCATTTCGTTGACAGCCTGATCCAAACCTAGTATGATATTCAAGGATTCCATTATGTTTAGGAACATGATGAGCATAGATCTGCATACAGAGTTTAGATCTTACCCTTAATATTCTCAGCTAGCCATTCATGATTCTCCACACGAATTGATGATGGTGACTTCACTTCATTCTCCATTTTTTATCCTGCTTTTAAAAACATAAACAGTTGGTAACTGAAAAGCAACAGTTCTAAGAGCACTATCTTCTCTAAATTCATGAATACCAAGAAATTTTAGGAAGCAAGATACTAATAACAATAAGTTTATGAAAAAAAGGTAGCCTATCCATTGAGGATTCAAAAACACATCCGAAGGGGGATAGTATAATAACAACAATAGCTCAGAATATCCTCTCCCACCATTACTCAGCTATTTCAGCCTTCAAACTCAATCATCTTCAGCTAATTCAAATTGCAAAACTCATACACTGTTCAATAACTTCACGATTCATACAACTTTAGTAAATTGAAGTTTACATTAACTCTATTGAATTATGGCATAGATAATTCTTTCTACGAATTACTAATCTAGTTAATAGAACACCACAGCAACAAGATCCTAACACAATATGAAGAAATTCCGAATCAAATGAACAAAATAATTCACAATCGCACAGCAAGTAAGTGCCGTAAGTTGTGCAAAAGGCAGAATTTCACAAACATTCATGAATAGGGTTGAGTCAATTACCGAGGAAACACAGTTGAGTGAAGAAAAGCAGGAGAAAATGGTGTGGCGTCGAAACTCACTTGTAAAATGAATGGAGAAAACCTGAGATTTGAGTAGAATTTTAGGGGGAGGTAAAGGAGGGAAAGAGTTGGAAGTTGAATTGAAGCAAAACAAAAACAAGGAGAAAATGATGAGAGGTAAAATATGAATGGGACACAGCTCACATGGCATCACAAAGTGACAATGACTCCATCCCCCAACGGGCCCATGTTTCCCGCCTTTAACGTTATGGATTTAAAATTTAAAAGCTATCGACAAAAAGTTGTACACCATTCCATTTTTACTTATATCGTCTCTTCTTCTTGTATTTCAATTTGGACAAATGGCCCTCTATTTTCTGAAATTTAGGTATAAAGGACACAATACCATACATCTTCACATATGAAAGATTTGAAACTCTAAAATTAGATTGAATATGACATGACAACAATCCAAAAACTAAGAAACACATGAAAATACCCAAATGTGAACTAATAATTCATTTCCGCAAAGAGAAGTCCATAATTATCCACTAGAATGAAGTCATAAAACTATCACAATTATCAGCTCCTAGCCTCCTACCATGGGCTAAGGGCGGAGCTAGGATTATAAATGAAAGGGGGTAAAATTATATGTGCAAAAAATTTAAGTATTAGAGAATAGACAAATATAAGGAACTTTAAATTTTTTTCAAAATTGGACAATAGAATAGTACTCCCTCCATTCCATAGTAATGGAAGCGTTTCTTTTCGGCACGGAAATTAAGAAAAATTGTGTTAAATGAGTTAAGTAAAGTGAGAATAAAGTGGAAAATGAAAAAGGTAGAGAGATGAAGAGAGAGAAAAGTAAGAGAGTGTAAGAGCATCCTCATCTGTGCTCTTAGACGAAAGTGGACCCGGACCCACTTTTACTCTTTGTCCTTAGCTAAGAGCACAACACCCACATTCGTACTCTTAGCTAAGGAAAAGCTCAAGGATCCCACCATTCTATTATTCAATTTAAATAAAAACATTTCAACAATATTAAAATGCATTAAAATTTTAAAATTATATAATTAAAATCCTAAAAAAATAAAAATTACATAATTAAAATCTTAAAAAATAAAAATACATAATTAAAATCCTAGAAAATAAAAAAACACATAATTAAAATCCTACAAATTAAAAATTACACACGTGGAAGACTAGTCATCTATCCCCAATTGCCTCTTGAGACTCTGGATCATTTGCTCATGTGTTGCAAGTTGATCCGGAGTCGTCTTAGACGTATCATTCAAATAGAGTTGACCCAAGAGGGTCCACAACGTGTTGTTCGGGGGTGGAGGAGGCACAAAGGGAGCGGGGGCGGGGGCGGGGCAGATGGAGTCGAGACGCGACAAGCTGGGTAGCCACATCATCGGAGGCGCCGTCGGATAGGGCTACCGACCTCGACCATTTGCTGGAGGAGCTGGAGGAGGATGCTACTACGCCGCCCTTATACTTCAGATGTAGGCGCCCCTCCTGCCAACAATCGAGGTACTTGAACGCTTTGAACTCCATGCGTTGGTAGGTCGCCAAGGCGGCAGTGATGATGTCGAGCTCGCTCGTGCCGCTCCCCGCCGACCGCTCTTCCTGGAGGTAATACCCCTGGAACTTACCGATTGTCTCGTTGCATCTGAAGAGGCAATTGCGCACCATACTATCATTGCGATAGATGGTTCCCCCCGGCCGGGTTTCATTGTAAAGACGAGTAATGCGCTACCAATACGTTTCTCCGGTTTGGTTCGTGTCAGTCTCCGGATCATCGGACTGCCAAGTAGGCTTTGAACATCGCCATCATCTCACCCGGAGTGTACGGGGTGCAGGTGCCACGAACAGGATGAGTAGGAGTAGGAATAGAAGTAGGAGTATGAGTAGAGCTGCTGCTCCCCCGATCCGGGTTCGGGTGCCCACCCGAATCCGGAGGCATTTTGGTCGTGCACCGGGTAAGGACGGTAGCCACCCGGAGCTTGTGAACCTTGGGTTTGAGGAGGGGCCGTAAATTGCATTTTCGGACTAGGGAATGAGTCGGAGTCGAACCAATCGTGGTTCCAACCGCGATTGCTGAAGGGATGATCGCTGGAGCCGGACATTGTGTAGTGTGGTGGGAATTTAGATGAGAGAATATGAGAAAAAAGATGAGAGAATGTAGATGATAGAATAGATGAGAATGTGATTTTTTTTTTTGTGTTGAAGTGGGGGTATTTATAGATGAAAATGTGAATTTTGGGGAAAAAAATTGAAAAATAAATTAAAAGTGGATAAAAAACGGATATAATTTTTGGGGAAGTGGGAAAATATTTTTTTTTATTTAAAAATATTTTTTAAAATAAATTTCAAATTTAAAAAAAAAAAATTGAATATGCCAACGGCTATGCCGTTGGCCAATAAGAAGACGCCAAGTAGGGCTGGCACGGACGTGCTCTTAGCTAAGAGCAGCGTCGTGCCGCAGGCACGGACGGACAACTCACAGCGGCGGACGAGGTCGTCCTTGCCGCTGGCACGAACGGACGGACAGCGTTTTGAGCACCGTTGCGGATGCTCTAAAGTAGGTGTGGAAAAATGTGTTGACTTTAACTAAAAAGGGAAATGACTTTATTACTACGGAACATACCAAAATGGCAAAATGACTCTATTACTATGGCACGGAGGGAGTACTATAGTTTAAAATATTTGAGGAGGGGCATTTGTCTCACCCTCTTAGAGCATCTCCAATGGCTTTAGGTCAGCCATAGGCCAGCCATAGCCTAGCCAAAAACTCCTCCTGCCACATCATTAGGACAAGAAACCCCTCCTGCCACATCATCAGGACAAGAAATAGGTCAGTCATAGGCCAGCCAAATTATAAAAAATAATAAATTACAATCACGCAAATTACGGAATTAAATTTACGACACATGTACGGGAAAATGCGATAATTTTATTTAAAATTAAAAAAATTACTAAAAAAAATACATAATTTAAAAAAAAATCTATCACCGTGCATAAAATTACATTCACGCAAATACGGTTTACAACACAAATACGGAAAAATGCAATCATTTTATGTAAATTAAAAAAAAAGTACTACGTCCTAAAAAAATTACATAATTAATTAAAATACAAAAAAATTACATAATTAATTAAAATACAAAAAAAATTACGTAATTAATTAAAAGACAAAAAAAATTACATAATTAATTAAAAATCTAAAAAAAAATATTAAAAAAATATAAAAAAACCGCTAGCTGATTTAGAGGCTACAATAGAGGCTAGCCGATTGGCTAGCCGGTCGTGTGAATCGGCGTGTGTTAGCCAATCGGCTAGCCGAAATCGCGCTGGCCGGTCCCAGTGGAGGCTAGCGGATAGGCTAGCCGATCCGCTAGCCGCCATTGGAGATACTCTTATAAGCAGGCTCAGCTCCTGCCATGGATAATATCACCAAAGTTATGGTAAGAGACGGGGATTAGAGTTGCATGACGACGACAACAACAACAACGGGCATGCTGCTTACATGTGACCCAGCCAACCGTGCTAGCATGGGCGGACACACATGTGATTAGGGAGGGGCTTAAGCCCTTCCCAAGTTAATTTTTTTATAATTTTAGTTATTTAACATTATGATTTTATTGGTATTTTATGTAAAATGAAGTGCAAAAGTCCCTATCAAAACAATAAAATATAGGAAATATATTATCTCATACAAAATTAGAATATATAGGCCTTACTATAATAATTTTCTGCGACCGCCCTTGCGTGCTAGGCGCGTGTCTCGACCTTTTTAGGCAAAATTTTATTTGTTTATTTGATAAAAATTTTAATTGTCATTTTTTTCGGACTAGAATTTTTGTGAACGCTAATATAGCCGATTGTACAAAATGTGACAAACCGCAAGACAAAGAAAAAATGCATTAACCACACAAGCAGTGCAACAGATAATGGAAAAACAATGAGAACACTTTGTAAATTTGTACTACACTAAAAAATGTCAAGCACCAACAATCTATGCAAGGTCTCGAGCATCTTTCAAGTTGTTTTTTAGAATTATAGTAGTTTTTCTTTGTTTCAATTATGTAATTTCAACTATTTTAATAAAATAGTATGTATTTTTAAAATTTTCACATATTAATATAATTAGGATTAGGATATATGAATAAATACCACAATTATTATCAAATTAGCATGAAGTCATAAAATTTGAAGACTTATGAATAATGATAAAGGAAATTAAATATAAGGGCGTGATGAAGAAAAAAAAGTTTGTGACTCATAAATAAATGGGTGAAAATCCTCTGCTGCATCTTTGGACCGTAGCCTCTGGTGTTCCTCACAAGAATATAAAATAATTAAATAAATTTAATAAAATAAATCAAATAAATATGTAATTTTATAGGTTCGTGAGTAACAGCAGGGACTGCTGTGCAAAAATGCATAGCTGAGGATCCCCACCCTAAATAAATAGTGTAAACGAAAGAGAATGTGATAAGGAAGGACATCTTGCTGTGGACTTGCTCGTAAGCCAACATTAGTTACATTATATTACTACATTTTTGTCCTTAAATTATATACACTCTTCAAAGTGAAACATTTTTTTTTGCCAGAAGATTGTATGCAAGCTTAATGTGTTAAGTGGTGAGATAATAAAATGGAGATAGTGGTGTTTTCATTTTAAAAATACTATGTAATTTTGAATAGGACATCCCGAAAAAAGAAAAATGTGACATTTTGAGTGGGACGGAAAGCGTATTAGGAGTATATCACTAATGCAAATTGTCTTAAAAAATGGTTAGTTGGTAAGACGTTTCACCTCCAATTAGTAGGGCGAGAGTTTGAATCATCTAATGTGCATAAATGTGAAGATGTTTGAGTTGTAACTCAAAGAAAAAAAAAACATAAACATAAACATCCATAAATAGATAGATAACATTTCACACAAGACTGTTTATTCACACAAGACTGTTTATTCATGTTCAATTAAAACTATCCACAGATTCCAATTGTGCATGGATTTGTTCCCTCCAATTGAACTATTAAAGCATCTCTAGACTTCACATTTTAATAGATATACTAAAAAATAAATATTGTGGTTGTGATGAACATATGGAGTAGTTGTGGTTGCATGAATCAATATCCAAAGGAAACAGCAGCCTTGACTAAGAGGCCAAACAACAAGAAGGGAGCAGAGAAGAAAGGGCTGTGATCACTCTCCAAAACATACACATGTTGAGGCGGCCATTTGCTGATCATGGCCTCTTGTTGCTCTGCTTTTATTACATTATCCTGCGTCGTTTTGATGTAGATTCTCGGCACCTCATCTTCATCCTTCTCAGCTAATGGAAATTTAGCCGTTACTAAGGCCTGAACCGGCCCCGGCCTTAGCAGCATCTCTGCTAAAGTCGCATCCTGAATCCAAATAAATTGAAATAAAACATACTCTTCTTTCATAATGAAAAAGTACTAGTAGTAGTATATTAGAAGCATTTACTTTTTTTAATAATTAAATAAAAAAATTTAAAGGTCGTGTCACTATGGACTCGAATCCAACTTTAGCATTTGGCCTCAAAATTAATCACTCTACCATTAGGCCAACACACATACCTCGTGAGGGGATAGGTTGTAAATGATCTTGCGCTGGAATTCCCTTTTAATAAGTGTTGTCGTTGGAGGATTATCTGCTCCTAATCCAAACCCAATATCATATACTTCATTCAATTCTCCAAATCCTGATAAGTCTGGCACTCCCTGTTATTTATGCACAGCATAAAAATAAAGATTATGCTAATGTGACCATTCCTAATTTCCAAATAAAACATCAATCAACTTTAACAAATTTTAGTACTCCTATAATGCAACTGTGTCTTACATTTTTAATAATCACGCTTATGTTGCCCCATATATTAGTCGATCCTTAAACTTAAAAGTTTAAATTATTCACGTGTCCATTCTTGAAAAGTCCTAAATTATTAAGATTTGGGGGAAAAATTGCAAGCCTACTTTATTTTAGTGAGTCTTTTTCACTATCAACATGACTCAACGATTCTTTGCTTTCCCACTTTTCACAATTCTCAAATTTAGTGGAAATCAATCAACCATTCATCTTTTGATGCTTCCCTGCAATCTTAGAAATTATTACTAGAATTAAATGAAAATAATTATCAAAACAATATGCCCCTGACTTGACATCTGTTTTCATCCAAAGTGGTCCATCAATAAATATAGGAAATAAGTATCCCGAGCTTTGGAGCATTTTTAAAGATTGATATGATCGAAAATTCAGTATAGAAAAAAATACAGTATGAATTAATTAGCTTGGTAATGAGAACCCTTGTTTGAGATAATAAAACTCGTTCCTATCTCATGTATTTTATTGTCTATTCCATGTTAGAATTTGGTGACATTATGTCGAATTCTCGATCATATGCAAAAAATTAAAAAATTCCAAGAAATAAGGATGTAGGATGAGGGCTAAAGGAATAAAGCATTTATGTAATCACATTTATATGATATGAAGGTCGGTCCCATTGAGATTGCTAAAGTTACACAACATGTGCAATGGTTCGAAAGATATGCGATGGATGGATTGGACTCAGACAAAGACCTGAATTTTGTGACAGTTGTCATATCTTTTGAACCATCCAATTTAAACCCAACTTTGAAATAATTTGGTATTCCTTTTCAACTTAATAAAATTGATATGGTAATATCAATCACAACCAAACTTTGACAATAATTCCGATACCAAATTAATAAGCCCAAACTCGGTATGCATCAAAATAGTTTTTTATCCTTTAAAATATGATTGAACGTCGGAAATGTTTCTGAAAAATAATAGTATGATGTTTTACATATAGTATATGTATTTCATACTTACCGGTTCATCTTTAAATAGACAAAAGGATAAAAGTAAAAGAATAGGATAATCCACTTAATCTATTGCGTCTCACAGTAACAAGATTAACTGGAATTGAATTTGTTATTACTACCACTTTGTTCAATTCTCATTTAGTATCATTATTAGTGCCCTTTAAGATCTTACAGAGGAAATAGTAGCATTGAGGAGAAATTAATTTTATTTTCAACAACCCTATCAATTAGTCTATCGAAATGCTAATTAAATACTCTTTACTAAAAAAAAGATACTAGCATAGACTACTAGTACTCCAGATCTATTGAGGCAATAAAATAGTCGAACAATGAAAACTGCATTTCCATGTTATGACGTTGAAGACATTTTTTTAAAACCAACAATCAAGACAATTATATAAGTAAACTTCGTTCTAATATTCATTTCATCCATAGTTAAATATATCATCTTATAAAAAACTAGTACTAGTATCTTCATTCATTTTTAATAAATGAATGATATAGTAATATATAAATGAGAATTACTACTCCATATACTCACTTTTACTTTTATTGGGATATTATATGGTGTAGAGATGGTGGTTTTTTGGCGAGTACTAAAATGCTAGTAGCTGCCAAGCATGCATACATATGGAAATTAAAAGGAGTAAATAAAAAAAATAGTAGGAGTAGTTACGTGTTTAAGATCTTGGTTGGTGAGATAGCCTGATTTCAACATGGTAGCAGCAATGAAAATAGCAAGCCTGATCTTCTTCTTTCCATACCTATGAATAGCATCACTCAAACTCAGCCCCCCTGCACTATGCCCCACCAAAATCACCTGCACCATCAAACATGATCCATGATTGATTTATATGATGACACGTGTGTCAATTGACAAACACCTGTTGGTGGTCGTGCAAGGAGGAGAGGAAATCAAGGAGTGGCTGATTGTAGTCTTCAAACGAAACGACGGCGTTTGGGTCAGTTTGGTCCATGCCGGCGCCTTTCAGGTCAAGGCATGTCACCTTGTATCCACAATTCTCCATAAGGCACTTCATTTTGTACCAACACCACGCGCCGCCGCCGATCCCATGTATCAGCACAAAGTGAGCCGCCGGAGCACCATTACCATTCAACTTCCCCTCCTCTTTCATCATCACTACTTCTCTCTCTCTCTCTCTCTAAAAAATTCACTGTATTAGTATTGTTATTTTTTTGGTTACTATAGTGTGTGTAGACTTGTTGGTACATTTTCATTTATATTGAGTAGTCAGACATGTAATTCTGTATGCATCCTAATTTAACCCATAAAATAAAACCGGCATCCAAAAAATAATATCCACTATTCCCAAATAAACCATTTAGATTCTGTTATTTAGGAATGTGATTATTTTTCAATCTATTTATAATTTATTGTTGTTTCAACTGTTCCAGGATTTCAGCCAGGTCTTCTTGTTTGATGAAAAAATATTTAAAATGGAGTATGATTGATAGTGGCCTCTACCAAACATGACGACCTCAGAGTGCTCCATTAGGGACTCGTTCAATTCTTCAATAAAAGCATTTTTTAGTGTGGCACCAAACATTCATGGTTCAAAATCAATAGACACAAAGTTTAAAATTAATTCGACAGTAGCACGAGAGGTCTGACAACAAAATCAAGATAGAGCGTTAGATAATTACTGTTTTGACATTCAATAATTTTGTCTGACAATTATCTCCTTATCACAATGCTAGAATTATCTGAGTGACCAATATCTAGATGCACGGTCCACAAACATGTTTTTTTATGGGTAGTAAAAAAATAAAAGGTAGATTTTTCTTTTTCCATTAGCCAGCGCAGCAGTGATGCTGGTTGGCCAGCTGTTTTACTCTCTTTCTGAATGCGTTACAGTTACTGCCTACTAAATATATATTGCCCAAATACTTTGAATTTATCATAAATAACAAAAACTTGCCGAATTGTTAGTCTGATGTTTACATATTGTCATATTCTAATGGATCCTGTAATTCAACTATTTTAAGTTATCGACTTAGATTTTTTTAGATCCGCAACTCATGAAAAACAGTGAAACAATAAAAGAAGAAGAAATAGGGGTGATAATTGATAAAGTCATGAGCTGGGCTTTTTTACCATTGCACATTCAAGTTCCAACATAAATTTTCAAATGTGATCAAATTATATCTCCAGATTATCCTAATTTCTCCTTCCAATGCATTTTATTGTATGCGTGTGTGTGCCCCAAAAGTGAACACGTACATTTTATGGTTTCATGTAATCGTTCATGTACTACATCATCGTGAACGCCAATAATCATTCTCTAGTTTTTTATTACTCCTATCAACTATACATGGGTAATTAAGATAAGTTCTACTTTAGTCTGTTATACTATAGTTGGTGGTTCTTTTACATGAAATTTAAAATGATAGTAATAAATTAAGTAAAATAAATAAATAGTTAGAAAAGAATAAAGTAGAAGCATGAATAACGTCAAATGGATTAAACGCATTACATTTCACCAAAAAAAAAAAGAGAAATAATTCAAGAAGGGTAAAAAGGAAATATATGACTCAATTACAGTGGTGAAAGAGAAATGCTAGTAGTAGTATAATTTTGCATTTGTAACAACCTTACTCTTATGCTAGATCGTACTCCTATTCGATTTTATTTTTGAAAATTCCCAATTTTTTAGGCCGGTTCGTTCTTTATCTAAAAGTGCAATATCAAAATTTGAGGAAATTTCAGTTTCGTTCGTCTTTCTACTCTACTCTCCTATTTTGGTAAGTTGATAACTACTTTTGCTAGTTTAGAGAAAAAGGGCATAGCAATTTGAGTGATGCTAAATGGCCATAATGTGGCTAGCCATAAAATTAAAATATTAATAAAAATCTGTACATTTAATGCTGATTTACTTGAAATCAGTTCATCTTAAAAGTACTAATTTTTTTAAGACTAGTATACCCTTGTGCATAAATAGGGAATAGAGTACAATCAATACTAAATACTTTTGAAAATATTAATCATGTATGTGTAACGTTTCTTTTGTGTAATATTTCTTTCCGGTTTTTCTTTTTACTTTTATTTATGTTTTATAGTACAGTATTATTATTAATTTTTAATATATAATTATTTTTAAATTAGAATATAAATATCTTCATGATATTAAAATTCATTATGTATTTATATTCACTTACAAATGAAATAATTTAAACTATATTATATTTAACATTAATAATTAAATAACTTATAAATAAAATAAATGTAGACATTATACTATAAAATTATTTTATACTAAAATTAATTCAAATTTTTTTGAGGAAAGATTGTTCCAATATTAAAAGTATATACTATAAAATTGATGGTTGGAGATTAAATGAAATCTTTAAAATAAATTGGTGAAATTAAATTCGTATTTTAAGTGTAATAAGGGAACACTTAATAAGGAAATACATAATTAACTTTTATTAAAATAAAAATAGTGCAAGTAGTTTGAGACAAGCCAAGAAAAATACTAATAGCATTAGACGGATGTAGTAGTAACTACTCCCTCCGTCCCGCTTAAGATGACACGTTTTCCTTTTTAGTTTGTCCCAACTAAGATGACACATTTCCTTTTTTGGTAACTTTCTCTCTCCAATTAATACACTCAACCACTTTTTCTCACACCTATTAAAATATCCATCTATCTTCATCTCTCTACTTTAATACCTACACCCACCTTCTCTCTCTCTAATTAAACACTTTAACCAATAACTCCTAAAATCCCGTGCCGGCTAAGCAATGTGTCATCTTAGCCGGGACGGAGGGAGTAGTAAATTATACCAAGTGAATTGTCTGGTACAAGTGATACAATAAGCTCTTACAAAGCAATGAATCTTAATTGTTATAAACAAACTCAATAATAAAATATTATATACAACTAAATCTATAATATACTATTGAATATTTACAATTACAAAAATTGAATCAAAGATAAATGGTATTTCCACATGAAAATTAATTAAAGTACTTCCTCTGTTCCAGCTCATGTGATTGATTTTTTTTGTTGTTGTTATTTTGGAAAAATGATAACAAATAGTTAAAGTATAGAGAAAGTAAAGTAAGAAGGAGAATAATGTAGAAGAGGACTTTCCCCTATATTATTCTCTTTCTTACTTTACTTTCTAAAACACGTGCCGAAAATAAGTCAATTACTTAAGCTGGGACGAAGGGAATATAATTTTTAAATTTTTGTTGAATCGATGGCTAGTCTTTGATTGATCTTTAATTCAATTGGAGATCTCAATTAATCTTCCATGCGATTATAACTTTTATATGATCTTGAATTTATTCCTAATTTTTATCTTAGCTTTTAGGTGTGGATTATTGCATATTATTCCATAGTATATTATTGAATTCTAAGGATTGATGATTGAATATTACTACTTGATTTTGGTTATTTTGAAAACTGATAAATTAGTGTAAGAACTGATTAAGATTCAATTTTAGCTTTGATAATAGGGAGCGGAAAAATCTATAATCGTTAACTGGAATCGATAGAATAAGCATAGCTCATTACAATATAACACAATGATGCAAATAGAAAATATGTGCAAATATCTCTATTTATAATACATTGAGACATAGTACAGTTTATAACTCAAGTGGTTTTAAAAATATAATGATCGTTATAATAATTTGAAAACCTAAGTTGTATCATTCACATGATTGTAATAATATTATTAGACTATTCAACTCATTTGGGGGTTCAATTGATACTGATTCAAATGTAAATTTTCAATTTCAATTATTCTTGAATTTAAGAGCAATTTTTTATTAATATCTAAGTCATTTATATAAATAAAAATTTAAAATATATTAAAATATTAAATAATAATAATATACTCTACTAGACTATAATTTTCATACTACTAATTACTAATATACAGACTTAAACACCGTAAACACCTATATAAATACTTAGTAGTAGTATATTAATCCATTAAGATACTATATTTAAATAACAATTGATAAATGATAAAATACGGAATTACACTATTAATATTATACTAAATTAATTTAGAAATTATTTTTATTTTAAATGGTAGTAGTACAATAGAAGTGCCTAAAAATAAATAAAGTTAAGTAAAAGATTAAATTAACTTTATGACTTCCAACTCCAGCCATTCGCCTAAGGCCCATTCCCCCACACGTGAATTCCTAACTCAATAAATTTTGTAAAGTAAAGGGTAATTTTGTAAAAACACATAAACATTAAAGAGACTTATTAATTTATTATTTGTTTCTAATGTATAATGACCAAAATATCCTATTATGGCCAGCCATAATGTGGCCATATAGCTTTATCCTAGCAATGAGTTTTCCTAAATTGATTTCTATTGTGTAAGATATTGGAAACTTTATTGAGGCAATTATTGAGAAAATGGCTATGTTTCAAAAAGTAAGTTCAATTGGAAATGATTGAATTTCCTCGGTAATTGAGCTTTTAAATAATCTATATTTGTTTTTTTATTAAAGATTACCAAAATAAAGAAAATAGGAGGCCAGTGAATATATTCTCAAGGGGTGGGGTTAAATTAGTTTGTGGATGGTGATGGGCGATATGTGCATGTACTATTTCAATGCATTGGAGAAGCAACTTAGGTGATGTGTAGCTATCACATTTCCCTTTTTCAGGAATCCATTACCTCTTGCTCAAACATTGCCGCCTAATTTTATATTTATTTTCTTTGGCCGGCATACGCACCGGTTGAAACATTGAATAATTCACAATCTTTGTTTTTGTCTGCAGCCGGACAATCTTGTTTATCGTTTTGACTTTATACAAAATTTGCAAATAAAGAAGTATGAGGTGGGCTATTAGATGGCCACTCAATTCATCTGCTATACATTATGACTTGTAAAGCATACACTACTAAAAATAAATAACACAGGAATTATTCGGTTAGTAAGTTTATATCTCATGAGAAAATATATACTAATATTTGATTTATGAGATTAAATCACACATCTTAATTGGATAATCATATGATAATGAGTCATAGTCATCCTCTTGCAACTAAAATATCTCACAACTTATCTTAAATAGATAATCATACAATAATGAGTCATGCAACCGAACGACACCTAATATATTCTTAACAAAATAAATAGAGTATAATTTCTGTTTGAAAAGTAATACTAATACTGTAGATGGGTTTTCTTTTGCTGTCTATTGACAACTCAATCTAGAATGACAAATACATGTCAAGAAACAATATTCTGGCTAGTTATTACAAATTCATAATGTCTGTTAAGAAGGTTTTGAAACCCAAATTACAAGCTATCAAAAAATAATCTTCTGTTCAATACAACTTCATAAAGTCTGTTAAGAAGGTTTCAAAACTCAAATACTACAAGCTATGAAAAGACAGTATTCAGTTTATTACAAATTCATAAATTCTGTTATGACTTAAGAAAGTTTAGAAACTGAAATACAAGCTATCAAAAAACAATATTTTGGTTATTACAAATTCATAGATGCTGTTACAAATTCATAATTTGAATGGTGGGACTCTCATATATCAGCTAAAGACCACAAATTTAACAAGAGTTGCATACAATAGGTTACTTATTCAGCATTATTTATCCAACAACTGAGAGAATATACTCATAGTCAATACAAACTTTAACTTCGCATAACCACAAAAAAAGAACCATACATGTATGAAATAATGATGCCACTTACAACTGCTGATCCAAAAATGGATCAGTTCGAGTATTTCCCCCGGAATAAACGTTTTGGAGCATGGATGAGCCCCATTCCATCCATCCCATCTCAGAAGACGCCTCATTTTTTGCAGACAAACTTTGTTCTTTCTCAGCTTCCAAAATATCAAGGCGTCTCTGCACCATGTATTCCTTGATAGCTTGAAGTCCTTTGTTCATTACATCTATTGGAGGAATTACAAGTGGATTTTGATCTAAGTTAAGCTTAGTTAGATATTCAAGCTGATAAATAGTGTCGGGAATGACACGAATTTGGTTGTTGCTAACATCAAGTTCTCTAAGATTCAATAGATCACCAACTGAATCAGGTACCTCAACTAAATCAGTAAAATTGCTGCTCACATTCAAGACCTCAAGTTCTGTCAGTTTACCAATTGCATGAGGTAGACTATGAAGTGAATTGAAATGAGCATCTAAACTTTTCAATGATTTCATTTCACAGAGAGAATTTGGAAAAGCTTTTAGCTTGTTCAAATGGACAGAGAGTTTTTCAAGATTCACCAATCCATAACCGATGTTTTTTGGCAAAAACATCAAGTCATTAAAGCCTGCATCCAGCTCAATCAAAGACCTGTTAATCAAGAAGAAAAAATATCCTAAGATACAATGATGCATTTGAGTGGTATATCTATAATTCATCAGCATTAAATGGTTACCTGCAACCAGCGAGGCTTTCAGGGAGTTTCTTTAATTTATTGCTAGAAACATTCAAAACCTTTAGATTCACCAAGAGTCCAATGGCATCCGGCAAGGTTTCCAAAATATTTGATGACACATTGAGCTCTTCCAATTTTTGTAGTCCTGAAATTGAGTCGGGAATCATCTGAAACAAAGTCATGCATCAGAACTTGAAACACATACAATTCTATCCAGTAAAGGACCTTGAAACCGTTTACAAAACCTATATGCACGAGCTTCATCCACATCAATGACTAATCACTATTTATTTCAAAAATATCATGGAAATAGCATCTCCAAGTGCAATACAAAGAAGCACATTTGTAGACACATTAATACACCATACCATTACCACTCCTCGAGGTTTAAATCATATAGGAGTAATAAAAATAGAGCGTTTGATAGCTAATTTTATACTTAGGTCGAGACAGTAACAGAGGACGAGAGATCTCATAAGAATGATGTCAAAAGTAAAGCAGAGTTGCAATTGATTAATTCATCAAATCCTGCAGGTGAACTTGTTTATACGAGCTACTGACTGTAGGAAGGTAACAATACAACTCATGATCGTAAACCAAGAGAATATAATTTCAAACATAGCACCGATATATATATTTTTAGATTGAAACAAACGTTAATCATAGAAAATCATCAGAATTAGTGAGTCACAGTGAGTAACAAGTTGAGCAGTAGAAATAAAATGGTTGGTTGAAACTTGAAGGTGAGTTCCAATGAATGTGATGAGAAGTGGAATAAGTAATCCGATTGAGATCCGAAGAAAAGGAAAAAAACCTTGAGTTGATTGTGGGAGAGATCGAGAATGAGGAGGGCATGAATCTTGCCAAAGAGCTCAGGGAGAAATTTGAGGTGGCGACCGGAGAGGTCAACTCTTTCGACCACCCTACCAACGTGGAGGGCTTCTCGTAAAACCCTAATAACCTCATCATCCACACTTTCTCCTCCTTCATCTTCACCTTCCACCTGCCCCTTTTCTGCCTCATCAATCAGCTGTATATCCACAAAATCCATCTCAATTCTCGATCAACTCTACTTCTGATTACATTTCATTCTAATTGGGGATTTTACCTTCTTTGTTTCTTATTTTTATATGATTTATTATTATTTAAATTTTGATTAATTCAAAATTGAAATATAAAATTTTAGTACTTTTTCATAATTATCTATACAGTGGAGTCCTCATCACCCTTTAATCGCTAACTACTACTCCTATAATTTAAGAATTAAGATATCTAGTAGTCTATAATTTATTATATGTAATTTAATTTTTTATATTTTAATATTAAAAAGATAAGATTAACTATTTCTCCACATTTAGTATATTAAAAATATCAAAGTAAGTATATTAAAAATATTAACAAAATATACTGAATATATCAACACAATATAATATTAACATTGCAGTATTATATTGACATATTATGTTATCTATATTGATATTAGACTAATTGTTAAAAAATTGAAATTTTCTGATTTATTTTTTAAAATTTTAACATAGGAACATATACACGTAAGATTTCATTGGAATCCTTATAAAATTATCTTCAATTTGATATATATTGCGTGAAAAAATAATTTAAATTGAGATAGTTGTAATCATTCAAAATTTTGAGATTGATACTTATGATTATATGAACTTGTGCCATTAAATGATCTAACTCCTATCATTTAATTGAAATTAGCAATTTAGTAGTGAGTTAATAATATCACATACCTATCTATATATTAGTGAAGATCAAAGTTAATTACAAAACAATTAAATATAATACTATGATAAAATATTAGTACTCCTTCCATATTACTCCTATAAAAAAAAATTCTTAGTCAATTTCTTAAAAAATTGAAACTTTACTAGTAGTATCTTTTGATTTACTATATTTGCATTAAAACTCGTATCGTTCAAAAGTTTTTATTTTTAAGAACCAAAGGAGGTATTATTTTGGAAAAGACTATGTCATTCAATTTTGAGTTTCTTATAAATAATGTCAATTTATTAAATACAATGTGATATTTCAGTGACATGCGTTTCGTTTTTGACCATTGTGGCATAATTGCAAAAACTTGAAAAATGAAAATAATTAGATTAACGAGAAAACAACGAAAAATTATGATAAAATCAAATAAATGTCAAATATCCCTTTTTTATATTGATACTTAGGGGTGAGAATACGGATATCGGGTATTGGATTTACCCATACCCGACCCGATATCCGCCGAATTTGGATACTCAATATCCAATTTTATGGGATTGAGTATTGAAATATAAGATAAATCGGGTATTGGATAAACCGAATGGGTATCGAGTATTACCTAAATATCCAATTTATTATTTAAAGCATATTTTAAATTAGGTTTAGCCATTTTGCATTAAATATAATCTTATACTTTAAAATAAAAGTGATCCATTTTTTTTAGTTTTATACTAGTACAAAATAAATGAAACATTAAAGATATTAGTCGATTTAGATATTTCTATATTTCTATTAATATATAAAATTTAATTTTTTAATTAATTATTAACACATGTAAAGAGTCGGATATTTGGATACCTGATACGTCGGATGTGGATACCCGGGGTGGGTATTGGAGTACCCGAAAATATATCGGGGCGGTTTTGGATAGACATTTTGATGATTTTCGGGTTTGGATACCCGATTTTTTTGGGTCGAGTATCCGTGGATACCCGTATTCCCATATACTGATAATGATACCTTCAATCTTCTAAGGTTAAAAGTCATCGGAACCATATTCGGAAGTAACAATACTATTTTCATTTATACCAAAAATCTACCAATAAAATATCATTATAAAACATCACTTAAAAAATGAAACAATTCGATTTTATAATGACCTCGTTTTCTAGCGCTAAAAAAGATACTTATTCTAATTTCCAGGAAACCATAACATAAACTGGAGTCTGGAGACTGGAGGTGTGTCGTGAAATGCAAAAGGTTGTAATTGCTCAAAACAAAGGGAACATTTTTCATTTGGTAAACAAACCAAAATGAAAAAATAAGACAGCATGCATGTGAATGTGAAGTGTGTATAGGCGATGAACATAAACAGACTTAGTTTGATTCTTTCAATAGATGAAGAAACTCTCATGTTCGAAACACGAAAATAAGTGCTGAAGAACAGGGAAACTGCCTAGCTGAAAGAGCTAGGTGATAGATAGATGGTAGTATTACAGATACAAAGTTACAACATCCGGTCAAAGCTGAACACCAAATTATTACTCCAGATATTTGGAATTGATGCATGATATTCACGAAGCAGTGGACTCCTCCTCATCAAGCATTTCAACCACCTTTGCAACCCCTGCAGCAAGTTCCTTGTTGATCACACTGTCAGGCATATCAAAAGTTCTCCTCACAAACGACGATTTTCCTCCAGGTTGAGGGTCCACAACATCCAGCATTGCTTCCAGCTCGTCCACCATTGATTTTTTTGCACTTCGAACCATCAAATCTGCACCCTGCAAAGAGGATAGACAACAAACATGGAGTATAAAAGATTGCTCCAACAATGAGCTGGATAGAGAACATAGTCACTTCTACGATAAATCCTCAAACACCAGAAATTCAACCAGGTTTGTATTTCATGTGTTGTTATTTCTTATGACTCCCATTGGTTGGCAAAACTATAAGCAAATGAGTGGATATTTTTTCTATTGAGACAACAGGTAACAGTCCATGATTATAAAAGAAAGATAAACTCGGAATTCGACAAGGAAGAATAACAAATATGACAATCTTTTGCTACCTCAATGGCATCGACAGTGAGAAGCAGAACAATGATCTTCTCAGAGAACCTTTGACACTCTTCTGGAGCACGGGAAAGAAGGCGACGATATGAGAAATTGTTGAACAGACCCCTGAGCTCCTTCAACTTGTTCTTAGCAATTGCCAGCTCCCGAAGTGCACGCAGAGCCTGAGACCTACGGATAAGATAAGCTCGGAAACTCATCTGAATTAATGCAGCTGCGTCTAGTGGGGATAACTCTTTAGTCTTTCCCTTTTTCTTCTGTGGCCTCTTAGTGAAAGCCTATTACCATTAGTTAAGAAAACATCAAGACAAATATAAGCTGATTGTCAGTAATACATATAGAAAGATAGCTCAAAAGGAATTCACCAAATGCAATACTGATATCCAAAATCACAAGTACTTCATACTATCAGAACAACCTCCCATAAAGACTAGCATCTCAAGTTAAAATAAACGGACACAATGTGCGGAAATTACAACTAACAAACACATTTCCCTCTGAACCACATTTACATTCTCCTTCTTGGGATGTCTATTATCCTAAAGCACCAATGGGAGACCACTAACTCCTAACCCGCATTTCTGAGAGAGCAACGCACTCACCCTTTCGATGAATCACTTCAAAACAAACTTGTCAAACCACAGCTACAATATTAGGACAGGGTTACACAAACCCACATAATAATCCCCTTTTTCCCTCAAAATCACAACTAGAGCTAAATGCTCACATTGCAATATCCAGGCAAGAGCAGTTTCACTCAGCATGAAGAACTCTAATGGTCAATTTGTTATCTAACACTAACATCTAAGGGTATACACATTTTCTTCAAACCGCATCAGTAAATATTCATAAGATTTTAGCAGTCCCAAGCTTCAGTTCAAAATGCTTCAAGAACGTTTTCATATCATTAATCACATTGAATCCAATGCTTTAGATAACTGTTAGCAATGAACCAAAGTCAAACAAATGGAGTATTTGATATCCAGCTTAATGGTAATCCTAAAAGCAAAAACCTACAATTATACTAACAAAGGCGTTCTATAAACTTGTATAATTTTTGAAATTGATTTAGTAATCATAAAACAAAACAGGACCTGTCTCAAGACAATGGCGCCATGATCAGAGGGCTCTTCAATCTGAATAGGACGAGGATCTGATTTAGCATTCTCCTTCTTCACTTTGTTTTTCTTCGGCTTGCCGCTGGAGACCTCAACGGTGTAAGTCCGCTCGACAGGGCTGCCCTCTCCTTTAATCTGAGCCGTCCATTTGTAGGTTTTCTTCTCATCTTCGCCGCCCTTGATCTCGGTACTCCATTTGTACTTCCTGTGCTTCTCCGCAGTCCCTATCTCAGCCGTCCAAGAGTACTTCTCCTCCAACTCCTTCTTCTTCTTCTTCTCCCTCTGTAGCCGCTCGAATCCCAACTCCAAATCGGAGACGCGGTCGAATAGCGCCTGCAGCTGCAGCTCGCCGAGCCCGACCCGGCGGAAGGGAGCTGTTTCGATCTGGATCAATTCAGTGACGGCGTCGAATTCATCGAAGAAAAAGGGGGGAGAAGTGTGAAATGGAAGCACGTCTTCGGGAATGGGAAATGCAGGGAAGCAAGGAGAAGGAGAGTCGAGGAAGAGAGTCTTTGGAGGGGAAAAGATGGTTTGTTCGATCAAGTAGGAAGGTCTGCGGCGGCCCACGATGTCGAATCGCCGGAATCTGCTCATTTTTCGAGATGGCCGAATACAGCTAGTAAAAAATTCGTACGTCAGAGATGAGCATCAATCATCCTACACTCTATATATGTATATACATAGAAATTAGAAACGGTAAAAAATTTCTTTAACAGCTGTTTCAGTGCAATGTTGCATGAATTGGGTAAATTAGTTGCAAAAAAAGAAATTCCCAATTTATAATGGCTTCTCTAATTTTAGTACAGACGTACGCTATAATGGCTTCCCTAATTTTAGTACACACGTCCCAATTACGCACGCCGTTAATCAAATTTAACAATATTTATGTATGCCTGAAAACAGAAGTTGGGACAAATATAAGAGATTAAAAATTATTTTTACTTTAGTCAATCTTTCAAAATTATGCACCTTTTATTTTAGAAAATTTGGTTAAAGGCAACTCATTCTCTACTAACAATATTTCTTTCTATTTTTCTTATATTACTAATTGTGCAATAAAATTGATATCCTTTCAAAAGTTTTTAGTACTATGAGTATTTTTTACAGATGAATGAAATATTATAAAGGGTCATTCTATATTCACAATACTCTCCATTATTTATTACAGTATTAAAATTTGTGTCACTTCCAAGCAAAACTCATGCTTACTGGATATCATAGTTTCAATGAGTAATCTAAAGCCCAAATAAGCAATTTGAAGCAATTACGACAGAAAAATAACCAGTGTTTATCATTTATCAACCTATCAAACCGTGGCAAAACTCCCATAACATAATAAGGTAATCAAATAATTGATCTACTACACTTTTCTGGCGAGACGTTATTGCACATTTATATGGGTAAACTTAGTACAACTCCCTCCGTCCCAAGACAAGTGAAATGTTTCTTTTAAGCATATGATTGATTAATATTTAAATAGTTAAAGTGGAGAGAGAAAAGTAGATGAGTGAAGAGAGAATAAAATAGTTAGAGAATAAAGTAAGAGAGAAGATTTTTTACCGAAAAGGAAAATGACTCACTTATAGCGAGACATCCAAAAAAGTAATATGTCTCACTTATCTTGGGATGGAGAGAGTACATATAGTTGGAAAGAAAATATAGGCAAGAGTGAACGGAGATATGCTCGGAGATTAAAGAAATGGAGTAACTTTTAAGATATAGACGGAGAAGTTGCACATTTCATGAAATTAACATCAAAGAGGTATATAGTAGAAAGACAACAACATTCCGCAAAAGAAGTAAAATTAACAAAAAATCACAACTACAAAGAGATACACACAGCCCTTTCCTTCTTTCATCCATTCAGTTAGACTGAAATTGGATTTATTCTCCTAACAAAATTAATTATTTGCACGTTTCTCAAGGATGTTTAAGTGTGTTGCTGCTGTACAAAAGGGGGGAGCTTCTACTGCACAAACCTTATAATCATGTGCATTCCGAGCTTCAACCCGCTTCAGCCTGCACTGTTAAAAAATCACTGGAGAAGAGTATCGCCACTTCCATCACATTTGCAAAAGATTATTCACAGTGGTCATCGCAGAATTTGTCAGCTGCAAATCCTGCATGTTTCAGTGGCTAAATCAGATACGTTCCCATAAGAAATACTCCGAGATTCCAGCAGTTTAAGTCGTCTTTAGACTCTTTACAATGCGATAGGAAGGGGAAGTAAAAAAGAGAGAAAAGGATTTAGTGATGATCAGATCTGCAAGCTAGCTAAAGGACTTAATATATATCTAGATAAACAGATAATGGGTTTCTATAATTGTTACAAATAAGCAGAGCATCATTCAGTGTAACTGTACCTGAAAGATTACATCGTCTGGAACATGTGGCAGCACTTCTCTAACTGCTTCGGCCATTGTAATTATGTTTTCTAGGTTGGTGTTGGCAGCAGTAGATGTTGACCTAATATGCAAACCACTAGTGCCTCCAGGATATCTTGTTGAGGCAGCAGGAGGGATAGCTGATCTGGAGGTACTGGTCTGAGATGGGTTTGGAGGAAACAGACTCCACGCAGCATCTTGAAGCGTACTCTGTGCGTATGTTTCTCCAACATCAAGTTGCCTCATTAACATCTGAACACGATTTAATCCAGATGGGCCAGCTCCATCTAACCCCAACCAACTTAAATTAACACCAGTCCTCCTACAAGGGAAAAATGAAAAGAAAAGAATTGCATCATTGCTTCTGAAATTCAGGAAATAAAGAAAGCTAGAAGAATAGCTAAGCACTGGAAGAGAGTAGAGCCCAGAACAAGTAGGTCATATTTTAACAATCAAACAAGAAAGAAGAAAAGAAAAGAGTGCAATCAGACCAAATACATCAATCACTAGTAAAGTCTCATCACCAGTGAACCTTTCACAATCTTGAAGTAAGATGTAACTTAGAAAATTCAGTTCTCACATATAAACATGGGACGGTAAGAGAATTCATCCTAATCAGCAATCACCATAATTATAACCAAGATGCCACTACAAAGAGGTTTCTTTTTTTACTTATATGAAAGAAAGCCCTATCCAAATATCCGTGATCTATTAGAAATCAAGAAGGGATTAAGACCTCCAATCACTCATTTCTACATTCTGTGCCTGGTTGGGAAAGACTCCACGGTGCATGTTATGACCGGGAAGATCTGGCCCATTGAGTGCAGTACTAATCTGATGAGCAAGTTGCTCATCCCTAGACAAATCTGCAGCATTTGGATTCACACTACTTTCAGATCTGCTTGTAAAGAGTGGCTTCCGACAAGTGGGGCATGAGTAGCTCTCATTTAAACATTGATCCAACCTGCGCTGACACATCAATCAAATGATACTTCTCACAGCTACAACAACTGCAAGAAGGTGTCTTCAGAAATTACATATCAAACTTACCAAGATCTCAAACATGCAAGATGGAATAAATGATTACATGACAGCCTCTTAGCTTTTGCCATCGGTTCCTGTGATTATTGGAATACTCGCAGGTTTATATACACTGTGAAACAATTGAAATTTGTAGCCAGAAAATATAAGTGAGCATTACCCTACAAATTGCGCACTCATCATCATATGCTTTGAGCTCTTCAGATGTAGCATCAGGAAGTGCCCCATGAAGGGTTCCCAAAGCCATTCGCAGTTTGACGAACCCTTTTAAACGCTTCACAATAGCACTTAAAAGGGCCTGTAAAGTATGATCAATATTCAAAATAAGTACAAACCAGCAAGGGGAAACCAGAGTTACACATACAATATGACAACATCATAAATGCACTTTAAGACCATAAAAGGGAGACTAGAGAACTTGCACGAATATTTAGGAAAAGGACCACATCTATAAGATGAAATGCCATGCCATGAAGCCACCAAATATATAGGTAGTGAGCAAGAGCCGTTAGCAACGTCATCATGTCAAGGAAAAATCCCAAATTCCGGATAAGCATGCCCTTCCATTCCCCCAATGAACCTAAGAAATCAATAATACCCAAAGAAATACTTCAATAAACCTCGAGGGCTCAAATTATTTCAACTCATTATTAAATATTCATAGTAATGCTAAATGAAAAATACAATTATGGAACTTGGAGTAGCTTTACAGAAAATGTTACGCACTTGATTCATGGACTGGGCATATAGTTTTTTTTTTCTTAGTTGAGTTAGTTATTTCAGTCATGGACTGTGAGCCTGTGAGTCACTGACCAATGCACCTGTCAGCACTGAAACTTATGTTCTTTTACTTTGATGGTATTTTGATGTATAGCAGGTATTGAGTGGCAGCAGAACATGGCTGGTTAGGGATAGTTATGTCCCTTTTGCAGGCACACTCTTGTGTTGTTAGTCTACAGAAATGTTTATAGGAGCAGAGTGTTGAGTATGGAGCGTGAAAGGAAGTGAACTAATCCCCGACGGCGGCAAAAAATTGAGCTGCGGTAGAATTATATTTTAGGCCCATTCCTATCTTGACCAGGATTAGCCAGCGTTCATTATTTTTGCCTTTACAATCTGCTCTTCCATTGTATCTTGTATCCGAAAATTGTATAGTGAAAATTCCTGGATTGTCATCGCCCCCTCACGTAGATACACATCATATCGAACTGGGTAAACAATTTCTTGTGTTTCGTCTTTTATATTCGTTATATGATTTGTGTTTATTTCCCAACACAGACAGTGGTGGAATACTTGTTTCTATCAAAGGTTTGCAGATAGATCTATCCAAGGTGTTGCTATTCTACGTTTGCCAATTCCTACTTCAGTCAAAGGAGTGAGGGGTTTTTTGGGCTCAACTTAGGCATATAAAGTCAGCTCATCTAGAATTTCTATAACTTTGGAGAATGGCGCCTATTGCACTTGGGAAGTAGAGTTATCTCTTCTGAATCCGATTGTATTTTATCATTCATGTTTAGTAATCATTCCTATCTGATTAGTAATAATCAGCTTCATTATCATTTACTATAACAGAAAAACAAAATCACACATTTTCCATCTAAGAGCACCCAATGAATCTCAAACCTGCTAGATTATATTTGATTTTTCTATTTCAGCACATCTATCTGATCTGAATACGATAACAAATAAATATATCACACCGGCCATAATTTCTACTAGATGGAGGTCATTCAAATATGATCACACTTATCCTATCCTGTTTTACAAAAACAAAATTATTAGCAGAATACCTGCTGAAAACATATTGAATATTTCAGATAATCGGAAATTTGATGCATCTCCTGCTGAGTGATGCATCCATATATCAAGCAACTGAAACCCATGGACCACAATGGCCTGTAGAAGGAATTGCCAAACTGTCAGACCCAATTGGTTCACCATATTATGCTTGTTTTAGTCCAACATAAAAGGTAACAATACCTGTAGTGTCTCAAAAGCTATGCTAGAAGGCTCAAAAAATAACAACAAAAATATTGATGAAGTCATTGTACTGTATATTCTCAGACATAGCAATATCCTGCAAAAATAGACCGATGCAAACATTTCAGGTAAAAACATCACAGAAACCGTAAAGTAGCGTAAACATGAAGTTCAAAGGTTTTTAAATATACAGTAACAAAAAATAATCTCAGAAGTCTTCTCCCAATTGTTTAGAATTCAGAATTCCATACAAGCCATGTGGGCAAACAAAATCAGGTATCCTTCACATTGCTATAGCCCTTCACTTAGGTACCGAATGTAGCAAACAACTCATACTGTTTATTTCTTACACATGGGCGAAAGAAATACACAGGATGATAAATGTCTTGGCAAATCTGAGTGGATCATGTGGATTTATTGGAGAGTTTTCAGTATCTGACAGTCATCTATATCTAGAAAAAAAATCACTGAGCAATTATTTTTATGTACTTCAACTCAATATAAAATTCAAAATAATCAACTAGTGCTTGCAAAGAGAGGGAAACCACAGCATATATGATATAATCACACATAAGGTGTGTAGGAAGTACCAGAGCAAGTCAACTGAGAAAACAAGCAACAAAGCAGAATATACACGGAAGTATGTCCACGACGTGACAGAAGGAGAAGCATTCAAGCGTTCAAGTCGATCCCTAGCTAAAGCTTGAAACATCTGCATAATTAGTAAATATTAGATCAGCTGTGCATATGCCATCATGTTAGGCTAATTATCTCGTTTTCTTGTAATGCGTACCTTTAAGAAGCAAAGCATGGCTAGCCAAGTTGACCATAGACCTAATTGAAATATTGTTGGTGGGACTACCAACGGAAGAAAAGTCCCCTGTCAAAAGCTGAATAATCACAACTCTTTTAACAAAACAAGCAAAGCAAATCTTGATGCATGCATCACTAGATCCTCATTGGATAAGTATTTTGCTCATCAGTTCAACAACTTACACACGTGCTTATATAACCCCTTTCCATGAAAATAATAGTAAAAATTGCACCACTTCCCCAACAAAAAGATTGATGATATAACCTCAGGCACTTTATAATCAGATATTTCAAGTTGCATTATATGCATCTATTGCTGCAAGTATACAATGTCATAATTTGAATAAAGATTAAACCTTGTAGATGATGTAATTCACAAGCTTTTCAAGCATTTTTCGGATTTCAGATGTATACAGCTCCGAAAAGAATATTGTCTGCATTAAAAGAAAAAGGAAAGATTATAACTTTTGAGAAGTAAGTCAAGTTTTGCTTGCCAAACAGATATCGTCATGATTGAAACCATCAATCTGAGCAGAGAGATTATGGCCTTCCAAGAAACCCAGATCAATATGCATTAAGTTGGGATAATGTGGCAAGACTACTCAAGTATTCTGTAGAAACATGCTAATAAAACACCACAATATTGATCGTTAACTAAATAATTTGGCAGCTATTCCAATCTAAGCTTAATTTAAGTCACCACGACTGTTACCTTGCACTGAGTCAGAACATACTTAAGAAGTGATAACTACATATCAGTGAATGTTAGCATAATATAATATGAGTAAAAGTAACTAAAATTCTCAGGAGTCAACCCTTTGTCAAATAGATTAATAATGTTAATGATACTACTGCAGAACATCTTCCACAATTTTGGCATAACAAAGAGTAAGATGTTTCCACACAGGAAGCTTAAACATATCAAAGTGAGTTCATAAAGAAGAAGAAACTTACTTTTAGGCCTAAGATTACCAAGATGGTGACATTAAATGCCAAACTGGAAACCAACATAAGGGTCGTGTATGAACCAAATAGATGCTCAAGAGTATGGGTTGCATTTTCTGAATTAATAAGATCATTTGCAATCAAAACATCTGATTGATTCTTTGCAAGTGAGATTTCTGTCCAATACTGAATGCCAACTACGCTCAGAATGGTACAGACAGCAGAAACGAATAAGAAGTTGACACCCATCATAAATATGAGAAGTTGTTCCACCAAATCCAGTATCCAAAATTTTCATGAGAGCAATCTTAGCATTGTCCTTTGCCCGCAAAAACAATCCTGAAATTTCACTGGAGAGAAACAGATACAGCTTTAACTAGTTTCAGAAACACTCCTCAAAATTATCAGGGTTTATACGGCTCCAAAAGTACGTCCTGGAAAAAAAGAAATACCATAAGACAGGATCAGATAAAAATTAAAAAAACATCAGGAAGGCCTACAAAAGTCAAGAATACACAAATGATTTTATTAAAAATCTGTTAATGACAATGCACTTATGAAAAATCGACAAGAACTTATGCCAATTGAAGTAAACAGATTTCTCAACCAATGTCCAGTCTAACTCTTATATCAATGAGAAGACAACCTTCCATACACGCCATCAACTGAGAGACATGCCACATGCATACACAAGTAACACAATATTCAACAGATGCAGTCAATAGATTGGAGTTTTGTCAGCTAGGACTCGGGCACACGTTCTTGCAAATTCTTATTATTTATTAACTTCTTTTGTTGGGAAACCAGATGACCATAAAACAACATACAATTGTGTGGATTTTCCAGTACAAGACACGCCCAACGTCTAACAACTATAAATCAGGAAAAAGGAGCACATCAAGAAACAATTGCTAAAACAAGAGCAGGAAGAATAACACAAATGGGGCACAGCCTTTACTTTTTAACAAATAACAGAAATATGAAGAACAAAATCCACATTCATACAAGCACACAATCGAGGAATTTCGTATGTATGCACTCGCGATTTAACCCTCCTTTTTCTGTCTTTTTTTTGTTTATTACAATTGCTCAAATTTGACGCAATTCGTTCCAAAAAGACATTCGATTCCTATAATTAGAAACCTTTCCAAAATGAGAAACCGACCTAGCCCTACAGATTGAACTGTAAGCTGCGCAATTTACCTCATCAAAAATCAAACTTCAGACCGGAAATCGTTGACTAAATTATAATCATACACGATTAAGGCAAAAGGAAGAAACAAAATGAAATTGTAATGAATCGAGATGCATAAAGAAATATGCGTAGTTAAACTAAACCCAAATTCAACAGAAATTGAATAGTCATACGAATTAGGGACGATGATTTGAAGGCGTCTGATAACAAGCAGAATCTGTGAAATCTATTTTTCTCTTTCTACGTTTTTGCGGGAAGGGAAAATGTCAGTGAATTTCGGATTTTATATCTACCTTTATAAATGTACTCTTAATTCAAGTGTATCGACAAAAGTGACGATTAGTCTTTGGGAATAAATTAAAACCACTATATTAAAAACTAAACATTTGAGAAAATAATATATTGTATTTTTTCATAATGCTGACATTTTATCGTGTTCGATTTCTCACCAGTTTTATTGATTAACATTACCGAAAGAATAAATTTCCACAGTATTAAAAAAAATCACACACATATACGAACAATATTAAAAAATTAATATAATATTGATATTATATTGGAAAAATATCGGCATATTTTTAATTCTAAAATCTGGTTGTTGCAAATTTGGACGATATATTGCTATAATAAGGTGTTCTTTGCTTTGGAACGGATTAGTATGGGCAAAATTCTTAATTAGATCGAAAATATAGTACTATAGGTTTCTAATATAGGAATGTATCTTTTTACAAAAAATGGTGAAAATGCATTCTACGGATCCGTATGCAAATAAACATAAAACATGCATTTACAAATATATGAATAATTTTATTCCAAATTTCTCGAACTAAACATAAACTCACGTCAATATTTAGCGTGGTTGACGATTTTCTGGTATCTCTTGTATTTGTGCAATATATATACCCCAATTGTTTAATGCTACCGGCTTGAAATTTTTTACTATATGGTATAAACATATTGTAAAATGAGGATTTTGAAAATTTTGATTTTAATTTTGAAATTTGAACTAACCTTTTTCAAACTTATTGCACGAATAAATTGGGTGTGTGATGATAACTTTGGAGTGGTAAAATAGTTCAAAGGCCTTGCGAGTATTGTGTGTGAACCAGTTTTTTAACATTGGACGTAAATTTTTCATATGATGAACTAGTTGATTTAATTTGTAAAAGAATTAGAATAAACATGAAGGAGAACGAAACTTTGATAATATGGAGATTGATAAACTCATATACTAGTAGTACTACTATTTTGTAGATTTGGTTAGTTGTTTAAACTTTACTTTACAACCACTATATATAAGTTTATAACACATGAAAATTAATAATTGAGAATGGCAATAATAAGTTGCAAGTCATTATTTATATTAGGCCTAAACTTCGCGATTTGCTCTTTCTTTGCTTGGGTCAAATATTATTTGGGCTTTAATTAAAAGGATTCCTAGAACCATAATATTAGTGGTAACATTTCATTGATGAAATTCAAACACCAGAGAATTTCTTCTTCTATACCATCCCCACAATTCTACTCAAAATGCAAAATAATCTTGCAAAAAATCACAAAACTTTACAAACACACAAATATAAAAATATAATGATTCTAGTACTTGGTCTCCGAAAAATCCAGAACCACATCACCAACACCATTCTCGGGCAGTTTCCGCTTGGGCTTGGCCTCTTGCAACATGGAGACGACATCCCTCATCGAGGGCCGGTCAGCTGGATTGCGGCTAGTGCACAGCAATGCAACCCTAAGCACTAGCGTCATTTCCTCCCTCACAGAAGCACAAGATGCACCAGCATTTTTGTCAAACACATCTTTTACATCACTTTTCATCCTAATCTTTGATTTTATCCAGTCAACTATACAATTCCCATCGCCAAATTCTGATTCAACCGACCTCTTTCCGGTTAATATTTCCATCAGCACCACTCCATAGCTGTAAATATCACTTTTCTCATCCACTTGTAATGTGTAAGCATATTCTGCACACAAAATAAAGATAAATATATAAACAAAACAAATATTGGTGGGTCAAAAGTATAATGAAAAAAGTGAAAAATAAAGGAACAGCACTTACTCCATGCTAAAAGTGGGGTATGCACCGAAACAGTAGCAAATCACGGCGACAAAGAGGTGAATATTAAAGAAATGCTTGCTTCTTACTCTGCTATCACCCTATCTAATTGGTGGTGGGGCGCCTTACCTTATGAGTATTACATTACACCTCTAGGTGTAAGTTTGAATATTAAAGTAATAGAATCATGCCCGTGCCTAATGTGAAAATATATTAATTTATCTCTCTAAAGTTTGATATTGTTCTTTTTTTAAAAACAAAAGCTTGATGTTGTTGCATTCCGAATATAATTATTGAATGAAGTAATGATGAAGAGCATGAGTATTTGTAGACAAGCGCCACTATTCATCTATAGTTAAAAGTCGCATGAAATGACACGCACATTCTCTATCGTCACCCTACACAACGAACTTAACCCATCATGCCTTGACATTATTATAGTATAGATCAAATTCAAACCAATAACAAACTAGCAAAAACCCCACCACCCCATATCACTAAAAAGAGAGAAATAGATATATTCTGCATGTTCACCCTCATTCTCGTCTCTAGTTGCATATGCACATATATATCTCAACCCAGTTGTACAGATAACTGAGCTCAACAGGAGTACTATTAATAAACATATTAGAAGCCTTATGATTGAACAATGATAAATCAAGCCTCTTATTCCAGAAGATTAAACTTGATGCTATTGCTAGATAAATAATCAGATTCAAAATATTCATTGAAACAAACTCATGATAGTTTTATTTTTTTAACACAGAGAGTTGAGTGAGAGAGAGAGCATACCGGGGGCAATATAGCCGTATGATCCAGCAATAACGGACATAGACTCATCGCTCTGAATCAACTTGGCGACGCCGAAATCGGCCACACGCGCCTCCATCTCGGCGTCCAGCAGTATGTTACTAGGCTTCAAGTCACGGTGCACGATGACCGGATCGCAGTCGTGGTGAAGGTAGCATATCCCCTGAGCCACCCCCAAAGCAACCTTGTATCTGGTGAACCAATCCGCCGCCAACGTCTCCTTCCCATGCAGCAGATCGTCGAGGCTCCCATTAGGCATGTATTCATACAGCAGCATCGTGCACTGGTTGTTGGTGCAGCAGCCCAGCAGCCGCACGATGTTCCGATGCCTCACATTCCCCAGCACCTCCACCTCCGCCAGCACCCCGCCTCCGTCCCGCCTCTTCCTCACCGCCTCCTTGTTCTTCACCCACAGCTTCTTCACCGCGATGATCTCCCCTCCCGGCATCTTCGCCTTGTACACCGCCCCCGCCGCCCCCACCCCGATTATCTGGTCGCTCGCCTTCAGGCTCTCCAGAACATTCTCCGCCGTGAAATTCAGCCTCTGGAACGCCGTCAGCTTCCACGGCCCCGCCTCCTGGTTCGACAACCTCTCGCCGTATTTGGCCTGGAAGCATCGCGTGCCGGCGATAAGAATGAACAGGCCTATCCCGAACGCCGCCGCCATGATCCACACGATGGCTCCGGCAGTCTTCTTCGGCTGGTGGCGGGCTGCCTCCCCGTCGCCGGAGGCGACCCCGTCTATCCGGCAAGGTTTGTTTAAAACCTTGCCGCATAGCCCTTCGTTTCCGGCGAAAGAAGAAGCATGGAGACTCGGAAAGACGAACCCTGCGGACGGGATGGGACCGGTGAGGAGGTTGAAGGAGACGTTGAAGGTTTCGAGTGTAGTGCAGTTGTTGAAATTGGAAGGAATGGTGCCGGTGAGGAGATTGTTTGAGAGATCAACATTTGTGATGGAAGGGAGGATTGAGATCTCCCATGGGATGATTCCTGTTAAGGAATTCCCACGCAGATTCAGACTGATGAGCTTCATACAGTGGCTGATATCCCACGGGATGCTGCCGGTGAGATTGTTGCCGTCCAGCTCTATCCTGTAGAAACTCCTGCACCCAACAAAATCAGGGATTTTACCAATCAGTTTGGAGGAACTCGCCAGTAGAATATTCAATCTCGGCGAGTTCCATATGTTGTCAGGGAGCTCAGAATCGAACGAGTTCCCTGATATATCCAAGAACTCCAATTTCGCTGCATCGCCGAGATCTCTCGGTATGGGGCCGGATAATTGATTCTTGCCTAACTCGATGAAACTGAGATTCGGCAAGGATCCAAACCCCACCGGAATCGAGCCGTTGAGGTTGTTGTCGTGAATCCTTACACGCGAGAGCGCGGTGCAGTTTGGTAAAGATGAAGGAATGGCACCAGTAAAGTGGTTAGAGAAGAGCACGAGCCTGAGGAGCTTATTACCGAGGCAGAGATTGGAGGGGATTGGGCCCCACAGGGAATTGGAGGACACGTCGAGGCGCAGTAACTTGGCGTTGGAGCCTAGCTTTTGAGGTAGATTTCCCGTTAGAGAATTGTTCCAGAGATTCAAAATCTCGAGATTCGGAAGCTCACCAATCCCATCTGGAACTCGGCCTGTCAGATTGTTGTTCATTAATGACACAATTTTCAGCGCCAGCAGTGACGAGATTCCGCTCGGGATCTCCCCTGTCAGTTTATTATCCGATAAATCAAGAAGCTGCAGACTCTCCATTTCACCTAAGCTCTCCGGGATTGATCCCGATAGGTGGTTGCCGAAGAGAATCAGAGTGTCGAGCTTCGACAAGCGGCCTATCTCAGGCGGGATGCTGCCGGAGAGATTTGCTGATGCGATACTCAGATAGAGTAAGCTGGAGAGACCTGAAATTTCCGGCGGCAATCCGCCGTCGTACTGGTTGTACCCGATTTCCATGTGCTGGAGTTGAGTGAGTGAGCCTAATTCGATTGGAATTGTGCCTGTGAGTAGATTCCCATGCAAGTGTAAATACTTGAGATTGGGAAACCTGCCATAACTGGCGGGGATTGCGCCGTCGAAATAGCAGCCGCCGAGGTTGAGAGTGTCGAGATTGGGGAGGTGGATGAAGTCTTGGGGGAGAGGGCCGATGAAGTTGTTGCTGTAAGCGCTGAAGTAAGTGAGAGATTTGAGGTTGGAGACACCGGGTGGGAAGGTTGAGTTGAAGAGGTTGTGATTCAAATCGAGCGTCCGAAGATTAGGCAGTTCAAAAATGGGGGTTGGGAGCGGACCATCTAGGGAATTCCTGCTCAAATTCAAGTGATGCAAATGCGACAGATGTCTGATGTCGGGTGACACGGCGCCGGAGAGGTTCCGTCCAGACAAGTCGAGGGCGGTGACTTGGGATGTTTTGTGGTTGCATTGGACGCCGGACCAGGAGCACCAGCTGCCGGTGGAGCCATCCCAGTCGCGGAATGTGTTGTGGGGGTCTTTGAAGGAGGATTTGATGGAGAGGAGAGAGAGGAGTTGGGGAGGAGGAGTGGTGGCGGTGGCGGTGGCGGAGAGGATGATGAAGAAGAAGATGATAATGGTGGTGGTGGTGGTGGGGAGGAGGAGGTCCATGCTGCTAGCTAGAAAATGGTGGATGAATTAGTGATGAGACATGAGCAATGGAGGAGTGAGTGTTGAGAGGAAGTCAAATTTAAGGTGGGGAAGTTTTTGATGGATGGTTTTGCTTTTTCGGAGTGCAAAGGCGCAGGAGGCGTTTCATCATGATTCACTTCACGCCGAGAATGTGTGTGTTTCATGTATTTAACAACAATCCAACCTTAATTCCTCCTTCCAAATACTTCAATACCGTACAAACTGCAATTTTGTCAGTTACTCCATAGTAACTTAAAACTATGAGAAACTTGTGTATATACACACATGATTCATACTAAAACCAACACCAAAGCCTATTCTTGGTTAATTACTTCGCTTTTTTTAAGCCACTCTTTGCTTTTTCTTTAATTCATTCAGTAAATCAACGTAATCAGTCATAGCATAACACGTATACCTCATTTGGTAACTCTCTTTATAAGAATAAAACAATCGATCATTTTAATTAACTAGATACCAAAAAATCACATGATATATATACGTAATTTAATTAGTAGACGGCTGGACCCGCGTATGGTTTTCATTTTTCATTGTTCTCAAATTTGAGTTTCGTACTTAAAGTTTTCTTGAATTTCTCTTGTCTTCTTTTTTTTTCTCTCCCACAACTACTTTTCATTATTCTTTATGCTCCTTTAATTTTGGGCCAGCAACAGTCATTTTGATTATTAATATGGGTACAAATAAGATCAAACCTTTGTCGCGGGATCCGAGAAAGTGATAGTATATCACAATTTCCCCAATGTTATTTTCTCTTTGTATTGTGAGTGCGATGCATATTTGTGTATAATTGTGATACGATAATGTTGCTCGATTGAGAAACCCTGTAATAGTTAATTTAGCAATTAATTAGGTTGAGACTCGGACATCATCCACTACCAATCTTTTACTTTGATTAACTAATTATTATATTTAGAGTTGATTCTTTTATTTGATTTAACTTTTTAAAATTATATGAAAGGTTTTTTTTATTAATATACATGCATGTGTATGCGCGTGTTTAATATGATAAAAATAAAACTATTTTCAATTCTTTAATCATGAAAATCTACTATATATTGATTCATTGCTTTATTATATACATTGATGCAGGTACAATTGACGAAGCTTCAAAAATTATGATATCGAATTGACTTGTAATTTGTACAAGACTGGCAAAATGAGTTTATGAATAAAACTCAACACTATCTGTGATGGATTTTTGCCATCGAAGATCGTTTGAGAGGTAAAAATGCAACTTCATTATTTTTCCAAATTTTCTTTTAGTTTCCGTAATTTTCTTTCGTTTCATTTTCAATCAAGTCAAGTGGAAGGGCTTTCATTATAAAACAACTTGTCTGACTAATTAAATACTAATCCCTCCGTCCGCTATTAGGAGTCTCATTTGTTGATGCATGGGTTTTAAGACATGTTAAGAAACATGGGTATCCGCTATTAGGAGTCTCATTTGTTGATGCATGGGTTTTAAGACATGTTAAGAGCACTCCCAATGGAGTTCCCTTATTTCTCCCTTATTTCTCCCTAACTCCTGCCACATCAGCGCCACATCAGCATCACATTTTATCCCCAGTTTTTAGCCAACCCCTACAATGGTTTCTCCCTTATTTCTCCCTTATTTCTCCCTAACTCAACATTTCATTTTTACATCATCACTAATTTAATTGTTTTATTTTTATATATAATAAAGCTAGCTTATTTAATTTATAAAGATAAATCAAATAAATAGTAATAAAGTTCGTTGTATTAAACACGGGTACACATTACAACGAAGAAAATTAAAAAAAAAAAAAGTACACGAATGGAAATAAAAAATCAAAAAAAAAATTCAAAGAAAAAAAAATTCAAGGGCGGTGGGCGCGGTTTCTATTTGCCCACAATTCTTCGATGATATCGTGTTGTAGTGCTTGATGGGCCTCCTTCTGGTGTATGTCCATGAACGCCTGGAACCGTTCATGTTCGTTGTGCGGTACACCCTGGCGGGCGGACTCGGTTGAGACACCGTGACTCGATGATGCAACACTTGGGTCGTTGGTGACGTCGAGGACGCCTTCGTGTTCATCTTCGATGATCATGTTATGCATGATGATGCACGCATACATGATATCGGCAATATCCCCCTGGTAGAAAAAGCGCGTCGGACCCTTTACCAGTGCAAATCGCGATTGGAGCACCCCAAATGCCCTCTCCACATCCTTGCGCGCAGACTCTTGCGCTCGGGCAAAATACCTTCTTCTATCTCCGAGTGGGCATCTGATCGTCTTCAGAAACACGGGCCATTGCGGATAGATGCCGTCAGCCAGGTAGTACCCCATGTTATGCACATTGCCATTGGCCGTGAATTCGATGGAGGGGCCTAATCCGTTGATCCGCTCGTTGAAAAGGGGCGAGGAATTGAGAACATTTAGGTCGTTGTTCGACCCGGCTATACCAAAATAAGCATGCCAAATCCAAAGCCGTTGGTCGGCAACGGCTTCAAGAATGATGGTGGGATGCGTACCTTTGTAGCCGGTAGTAAACTGGCCTCGCCACGCGGTTGGGCAGTTCTTCCACTGCCAGTGCATACAGTCGATGCTGCCGAGCATCCCCGGAAAGCCGTGGGTCCTCCAGTGCCAATCCAGTAGGAACTGGCAGTCAGCTGCGTCCGGCGAGCGAAGGTAGTGCTCCCCAAATATCTCTCGCACGCCCTGACAGAAATTCTTCAGGCACTCGTTGCCAGTCGTCTCGCCGCATTGCAGATACTCATCGAACATGTCGGCGGACCCTCCATATGCCAACTGCCGGATGGCAACAGTGCATTTCTGTAGGGGCGATAGTCCGGGCTTCCCTGCTGCGTCTCGCTGGAGCCGGAACTCGGGGTAACGCGCGGACAACGCATTAACAATGCGCAGGAAGAGGGAGCGGCGCATTCTGAACCGGCGACGAAATACATCTGCCGGATAACGTGGTTCCTCCGCGAAATAATCGGCGAACAGCCGATCGTGCGCACCAGTGTGGTTGCGAGGGATGTATCGGCGCCGCCGGCGGATTGGCCGTTGGGGGGGTGGCTGCTGCATTCGAGCGATCTCGCTTTGTATGCAGCGGGAGATATAGTTGTTGATTGGGTTGTTGGCGAAACCCGCTACATCCCATCCGGTGGGAGCGGGAGGTACCTCTTCTTCGGAAGAAGAATGTGATATTTCCTCGTCGGACTGAGCACGAGACGATGAATCAGAACTCATTTAATAAAGATGGAGAGAAAAAAGATTGAAAATTTGTGTGAATGAAGTTTGTGGGTGATGAATGGAGGAAGAGGATGAAATATTTATAGGGGTGGGATAAAATAGCCGTTCGGCCAAAAAAAAAAAAAAAAATTTTAAAAATCGCCGATTATCGCCGAGCGTCGCCCACAGTGGCCGGCGATCGCTCGGCGATAATCCGGCGATAAATCGCCACTCGGCGAAGCAACGGTAACATTATCGCCGAATTATCGCCGACTTCGCCACAATGGCCGGCGATAATTCGGCGATAATCGGCGATTTATCGCCGAGAATTCGCCACCTCCATTGGGAGTGCTCTAAGAAACATGGGTAAAGAAAAATTAGTGGAATATGAATTTCACTTGTATATAAGCATTAGTTTTAAATGAAATATGAATGTAATGAGTTAGTGGAATGTGAGACTCTATCATTGTTTATATTAAAAATGAATCGGACTTCCCGAATGGACTAAAATGGAAAAACGAGACTCCTATTTGCGGACAAAGAGGGTATATCTTTAGACATTGTAAAGTTTAAGAATATTTTCTTTTGAATTGGTAAATTTAAGATAATTACATCTTGGTTATATTACTACCTCCATATAAAGGAACAATATAAAATTAGCTATCTAGTTATTTATAGCTGGAGCACATTTATACATACCGGCCAGCTTTATAATCATTGATGTTGTTAGGAGCAATGTTAACTTGGAAGACAGACATAAACATTTAATCATTGTTCATCCATTTCCCATGCTCACAAACTTTAGCCTTATGGTACTTGTTTTCACTAACCAGTGTAGTAAGTTTGATAATAGAATGGATGGATACAAGTATCTTTTATTTTTGATTAATTAATTTTAAATTTATTGATTATCATATTCTTAAATAATACTATGAAATTTGTGTGCAGTCAAAATGAGACACATACTATTCCTCCGCCAAGCATATATACTTCATTTTAATTTAGCATATATAAATTTGAAACAACTATAGGAGTAAGAAATTAGTGAAATGTGAATTTTATCTGAATTTTGTAATAAATTAGTAGGATGTGATTTATCGTAAATGAGATATAATGAATCAATGATGAACAAATCAAAATTAAAAAATTGAACGCATATTATTAGATGGGGGAACTATGCATTTATGTAAGAAGATACTCGAGGAAGTATACGTGTAACGGTGTAAGTAAAAAGGTTTAAGCTTGGCGTGACATTAATATGAATTCATCCTAAGAAATTTTTTCAAACGCAGATCATATGTTTCATTTGTTTGATTTGATTCTTATCGAAATAGTAGGTCGAAATCGAAATCTCGTTATTGATGTCAGATTCTAGATCAGTGTGCCTCCACCAAGACCATCCCCAAAGTTTAAACTTTGTTAAAGATTTGCGGCCAGCAAATAGAGGTTATCATATTTTGTTGGATTACAAATCTATATTAAATGTTTTCTAATTTCAATTTGTTAAAGATTTTTTTGGAATAATCTAATGAAAATTTGTGCAGTCGGGCTTAATCTAAATCGGACAATATCAAACTAATATGCAGTCGACGATCCTAACAAGTAGTGTCAAAGCCGAGGTGGCTTGGGTCGGCCCTGAATTACTCATTTTCGAGTTAGGCCTAGGATGACTCAAGTTCGAGTCAGACCTGTAATGTCTTGATGTGTCAATTACGTTCTCGATGCATGGTCTCAGTGTGACAGGGTGGCTTGGGTCAAACCTGTAATGTCTTGATGTGCCACGCCCTAGATGACCAAGGGATCAGACCTTGAATGATCAATGCTCGAGTTGGGCCCATGATAACTCATGTTCGAGTTGGGCCCATGATGTCTCGATGTATCGACTGCGCTCTGATGTGGTCTCGGTTCGAAGGGAGGTTTGTTGATTTACAAATCCATCCTGAGTGAGACAAATGGAAAGTTATATATTAAATATTGTCCAACTCCAATTAGTTTTCAACCTATCGAGGGTGACCCAAAAATAAATTCGTGCGGCTCAGACAATATCAAACTAATGTGCAGTCGACAGTCCTAACAGACTTGAGACTGGGAGATGGCTCACACTGTGGGGATAAGGTTGGCATGTATATTAACGAGACAGATTGCAGATGTAGTATGAGATCGGGTCAAACTGCATGAATGTGTGTTGCCTTGTCAATAGTGGCGTATTTAGGGCGGAATGAGGCAGCCGATCCTCGGATAGTTCAGAGAACTTAATTGTCCTTTGAAGGGTAGGCGGAAAACACTGTGATTACTAGTAAGTGTAAAAGTACATTTCTCCGTCAATTCATACTTATCTCATTTTGATATTTTGATTTGTCTGTTATTATCATTTCACTTTTATTAAATATAGTAAATATATCCCACATTCCATTAAGTTGTTTCATTCACAATCGTTATAAAATATATAAACATATATGTGGAATCACATTTTATTAATTTTTTCAACACACATTTTATACTTACATAGATTTTTATTTTTATTTCTTATTTAAAAGTAATTTTATCTTCATTCTTCCATAACAAATACTATTCATAGTATGTTTCGATTTTGGTTTATTTATAAAATGAGTATATTTTATTTATATTATTTTCTCAGTAATGAGATAAACTTCGTTCTCCTCTATCCTACCCTACCAAACTTTGCATTAAAGCTTGTCTTAGTATTGGATGGAAGGAGTATATACTTATTCTATTGTAGTACCAAAATTTAACAGTAGTTTTAGAGGCGCACAAAAAGAAACGTCTTATTCTTATCGAGTCACTCTCAACTCTTCTTTTTATTTTATGAGTGTAAATTCGTAGACATAACCTTGGTTTCAAATAAGATTGCGTTTGATCATTGGAATTTTCTTTTTCGAATTGGTTCATCAATAACCAATTAAAAATATTAGTGCTACTTCGTCCCAATGTCCCATAACATTTAAAACAAAATCGATATTCGCTTTAGTTATAAATTTGAATACCATAAATAATTAAAAAAGGAATAGGATTATTCATATTAAAAGTGGGGAAAAGAGAAATGAAGTCCCGACATGGTGATTGGGACTCTTCATATAAGTGTGGCTGCTTTTTTCTAGTAATTCACACTCACTTGCAATTTACTACAAATTTGTGTGTTTGCATTTGCATTCGCATTCGCATTCAGAAGAATGAAGATGATATCGCCTTCTTCCCAAGTTGCTGTCTACCTTTTCTTTCATTATTTTTAATTTGTCGGATTTCTTAGGACAACCTTATTTCTAAATAAGGACTCGTGTTTTTTTTCCCAATCGATGCAAAGTTCATATCGAGGAGTTCTCAATATTCCAATTCGTCAAATCGCGCCTCGCTGATATAATTATTTTACTTTTTTTGTGCATATATTGAATTGAAGGTTTCGTGATCTTTCATTTCAATTATATGCAAATTGCACTATACAAATTGAAATAATATGCATTGTTCACTATTTTTTAATGTTCTACTATCGATTAATTACATTAATTCATAAACGTTTTAAATAGAAAAATTTGGTAACGAATCCATGACGTTTTAGGGGAGTTATAAGTCATTAAGCTCTGAGGGTCAATGGATATTTGTCAATATAGAATATTTGATGACCACGACATATCACCAAAATAATTAATTACTATTTGGGAATATAAATCTAAAGAAGAGGAGCAGTCCAAAATTTATGGGTTGGGATGATGGATAATGATTAGCAGGTAGTTAGTGACTGAATCACAGGTCCATACCCTTTTTGAATTTTAATTATAGTAATCATAAAAGAGGACAATTAGTGGATCCTATGCGGTCTATTTATAATAATCACTCTCTTGAAACCTCTCTCAAGATAAGAAGATTTTAGGAAAATGGCAAAAGCAATTTTCAAAAGGGTCCCGTTTTTATCATTACATGTTAGATCATATCATTTCCTTTTTGTAAATAAAGAAGCTTTAGTTTGCGATGTCGAAATCCCATCATCCACTCTTCCAAGTGTTACATACATTTGTTGAATAAATTGTTTCAATAATTTATAAGGAGCAATATTTCAATAGCCTATTAGTTATCAAAGCTTTTGAGTAATTGATTGAGTAAATATGAAAAGTTGGAGAAATTATAAATTAGGGGGTTAAATAACAAGATATAGTTGAGTACTTGAGTTACCGACGAGGCTTAAATTAAACTGAAATGAAGATGATACAAAATCTTCCGTAGTTAGAGATCTTAAGTTCAAATTTAGTCTACGTGTTATATGAGTATCTATATATACGTGATTCTAAAAAGAATATACTGCAGTAGAGTTGATAATTTAATATTGCTTATAATTAAGACCATGAACAAATAAGGTAGGGTTGATGAGTTTTTTAAAATTTAAGTTAAAAAAAAAGGAAAAGAAAAAATTAGTGCTGAGGATATGATTTTGATTTTTGATGTTAATTCATTCTCTATAACACCAACACACACACATTCATGTTTTTTTATAAGGCCCATAACCAGGAATTCAAATTGAAATTAAAGCAATATGAATATTGTCAGTTATTTATAAATCGCTACAATTAATTAATTAACCAATATCTTTAAAATATCTCCAAAGTTAGTTATTGATGGGCGATGGCACCATTGGATAAAACAAGATTAACAATTTAATACAATGTTGTTTTACCATAAAAGGAAATTAAACAAAAACATGAGTCCTTTATCATCAAAACTCTGCAATTGTTTGAATAATATTAGCATAAGTCTAAGAACGGTAATTCTGATGTCTAAATGGTAAAAAAAGAGGAAAAGAAAAGATGAAAATGAAATAATGTCCACCGCCACAGCAGCCCATAAAAGATAAAGTTGAAAACAAAAAAGCTCATTATGGTGTTTTAGAAGATTGAAGTCTTTTACATTGTATGCGATTTTTTATGATTATGTTTTTCCGTAATAGAAACCTAAAGTCCAAAACTTCAATCATAATCTCCCAAATTCACTCTCAAGCCCTATTATTACCAATGACTTGTGTGGTTTGCCAATTTGGAAGACAACCCATCACTCCAATCACTCATCACTCCTACTTAATTAAATTCACATAATCTTAGTAAAAAAATCTAAATTCCACTGAGGAATTAAATGCTCTTCCAATGTAATTCACCCTAATAACTTGGCATGAGAGGGGTTGTTACTTTTGATATTTTATTTATAAAAAACATCAATGCACATAACAACAACCCCAACGTGAGTGCGCATACAATTTTGTGAGTGGGTAAAATTCAAAATTTCAACTTTTCAATTATATCATCATCACTCTTGCAACTAATTTTTGTTTCACAAAAGTTGGTAAGGAGATTGCTTACAAACTACACAAGGCTGCATGCATTGTCACGCCTCAACAAACATTAAAGAATAAAGTGATCAATTTTGAAAATCAAATAATGAGAAATTTTTTAATTCAGAGGGTTACCCCTATCAAGTTATTGGGCTTTTAATTACAGACCATTCAAAGTGATTTTTTTTTTTCCAAACTATAAATTCGCAATCATAATATAATCCTCTAGCCAACCGGGTTTCAGAATATATTGACATCTCTGGTTATCAACACTAGAAAAAGAATTAAGGATATCTAATCAATCACTACTACCCTATACAAAGTCTTCCTAATAAATTTCAATTTTAACTTAATTAAATGAGTCGAGTGGCTATGAAGCTTGCAAGAATCTAATTTGTCATGAAGTATTACATAGGAAACTAAAAGTGGACTTATATTGAGTCATAAACAGAGACAAACAAGATAATGGTTGAGAAAAGATATTTCAAGCAATAGATAAGTGCAGCATCTCATAACATTCAGAGGCAATCCATCAAAACATATGGAGTATTTCTGAGGTGTGCAGGTGATAAGAAGAAAGTATGAGCCGCGGAAGTGACTGCATCAAGCTGTTGATTTTACTGGGTTTACGGTATAAACCAGCACATCAGCGATGTCAGGGCTCCTCACTGAGTACTGAAATGTCCAACCATGGCATGCACCTGCATGGATGCCATTCTTGTCGACTGCAAAAACGCCTCCGACAAAATGAGGGTATTTCCTTGCAATTCTTGCAATGGCATCTTCAGCAGCAAGCTTAGGTTCCATGCCTAGCCTCATACTCTCCACGACTTGATAGCTACAAGAATAGGGTAAGATGGTTTAGCTAAACCATTGTGAGAGGGTTTACAGGTTTACTCCAGAGCATAAACCTAATATACACAATTTAGAATGTGTGTATCAACTTATGGCATGTTTACCACATGCTTTGATGGATTGAATAATTTTGAGCTTGTTTGATCATGTGGAGTAATTCTTTAAATACCAACTCATATATACCATCAACATAATCTATCCCCAAGCGGAGATGGCAAATAAAGATAGACAGTATACCGTACCAAGGGAGAAAGCGCATCATGATATCACCATCGCCACTTGCCCCACAAGCTCCTACTTCTGTGTCAGCATATGCAGAAGAACCGGCAATAGGTCCATCACCAACCCTACAAGCAAGAAAACATATAGAGCATATAAATCTCCAAGTGTACAGATGGCTCGATAAATAGGACGGACTTGCTAATAGGGACTTTAGGTTTATATTCGCAGTAAAGGTGTAAATGTGCGCTAGAAGTGTGGCAAGACACATGAATACAAAGTTTGATATTAGTTACCAAGATCTAGTCTCATTTCAACATTTTTCATCTCATTTTCAAGAACTTGTGAAATCTTGAATATATCAACCAAATAATTAGTATACCAATGAATGAGTGAAGGCAGGACTATGACAGTGAATGGGTAAAGTAGGACTGCTAAGAAACGTTCATATAGTCATTAGATGATAAAGATGGTGACAACGTCAATGCTAGACTTATCAATAATACTGTAGTTAAAAAATAATGTAAATCAATACTGTTATAACCTGCCAGGGATCTTAAAGGTGGCACCATTCGTTGAGGTACCAACAGCTATAAGTCCTTTCTGCAAAAGCAATATATATCTTAAAGGGGATTCTGTATAGAATTTTCACTAAGAGAACAGCAGCTTACTTTGTCAATAACAGCCATTGCTATTGTATCATGGTTATGGAGACCAAAATGGTTTGGCCTAGATGCATCAAGACCAACCCTCTCATTGTTCGAGAAAAATTTCTCACCCAGGTTCGTGGTACTATTCAGATGATATGGACCACAGTCATTAACTGGCAGCACATTCTTCCGAAAATTTGGCTGGCAACTATTCTTTTTCCAATTAACCCACTTCTCTATAGATTCTTCAGAGCTTAGGTTAGTGGGGCCAGGAAGACCCATAGATATTGCAAATCTTGATGCTTGCTCTCCGACAAGCAAAGTGTGTTCTGTATGCTGCATTACTAATCTAGCAGCTTTGATGCCATCACTGACATACCGCATTGCAGCAACTGCTCCAACCTCCATTGTCACCTATTCATATCTTAGCATATGCAAAGTATAACAAATCAATTAAGCACCTTGTGTGGCTCTGCTCAACAAAAATATTCAGCTATATAAGGAACGTTAAATATTCATACCCCATTCATGACCATCGCATCAATTGTAGTTTCTCCATTCTCATCTGGGCTTCCACCAGGACCAACTGTTCAAAAAATAAGCATTTGTAAAACATTGAGTTGATGATACTATAATATACCATCATAGAATTAATCAAAACTTGTAAAATATTATTTAGTGTGGTCAACTAAATTGCCACCTTGTAAATGCTATTTAGCTACAAAACTGAACAGAAATAATTCTATTTTGATTTCTCCAATAATGACGTTTTTTATCCGCTTAATTAACAACAGAAAAATAGTTCACAAGAATGGAATACGAACATGATACATGGACAAAAGAACGTCCATTTAAAAAAAATCAAGATACGAATACCAGTCAAAGAGAGGTAGCTTTTTGCTGCGGTGGAGGAATCTCCTGCAGTGGCGACGATATATGTAGATTGGATTCAACAGAGAAGTGGGGAAAAGAAGAGGGGAGTCCTGTGATTTTAGTGAGTCTTGTTTGTTTCTGGAGGAGAAGACGGTTGCGGAAGTGGTGGCGGCTGCATCGTGGCAGCAAGTGGTAACTCGAGTTTTTAAGGAGGAGGCTAGGGATTCGGTTCCGGGGAAACTAGAGAGACGGATGAGGGAGAGAAAGTGAGAGAGGGGGAATAAGAATGGAGGAAACCATACCACCTAGGCAAAAGGGCTACAGTGCCACAACGAACAGGCTCAAATTCCGGCCATCAGGGCACAATTATGAAAAACTGCAAAGGTTATGGGTCAAATTGCAAGATTACAATGGGATACATGTAAGAAGTTTGTGCGAGTCTACAGAAGTAGGACTACCCCTTTGCACACCTTGCATTGGATAAGTAAGACACACACACAGAATCTCCATAACTGTTACTTTTATCATCACTTCAGGTAACCAAAAAAGAAAAACCTATTAATGCAGATCACACTCTAATTAGAAATGACAGTCTAATTAATAATGTCTTTCCATGAAATGTAAACCAGTTTTCATGCATAAACAGTGACCAAGTATTACAATTGGACAAACAAGGCTACAAAGAGGTAGTAATGTAGTATTAGAGAGGCATCCACTCATAAAGGTCCTTCTCCACCCTTTTTGAATAATAAATCGAGGAGCAGACAAAATCAATGACAGAGGTGGAAATCCTAGTGATTGGAAAGGAAGACAAACTACAGTTCTGAATCCCCAAGACGTAACGTAAATGAAAGTAAAGCCATCTCTTCTTAACGGCTAAATAGTAATGAAAATCAGGAAAACTCAATACTCAAATATTTGAAGAAAGAACTACGGGAGTGCTTACTTTGAGCCTCGCACAGATTGATAAAATATAGTAGGATTGACTAATTGAACGATAAGATGGTCAAACAAGCTCAAAATTAATGGATTAATTTTATCAATCCATCCTATAGTATCCTATTACTCAAAGTAAATCCACCCCCCCCCCCCCCAGAGTATCAATGAACAAGAATTCCATATCTTTCAAAGTGAAATAGTTTTGCACTTTTGGCAACTGCAAATGTAACCTTCACCATTCTGTGAAATCGATAAATGCAGTTAAATGAAATGGAAAGGAACGTGCATGTGGCATATCCGGATCCTAACCTGTACCATCGCATCTCAGTAGCTCACATGCAGAGCAGCCTTCTACGACTGCATCAATCGCCGAAAGCCCACTCTCTGCAGTCCTCCATGCTGCTCTAACAGCTTCCTTGAAGGGCCATGTGCTCACAACCAAAGGGAATTTCACAGGTCTGACTTCATCTCCAATTGTCTAGTTAAACAAGATGTAACATGGTTTCATCAGAGTCTATGCAAAAAAAGAAATAAACTACACTAATCTTTAATCTAGCTTTCGATAGAAAATCAGGGCAAAATTCTCGTTTTAGGGAAACACATCAATGCTAGTGATGATTAGAGAGAATATAATTTGAACAACCCAATAGCATCGGTTTTAACACTTCCCTTTTATAAAATACAAAAAAGGTTTTCATTCAAGGAACCTTTTTCCTAAAATCACCCAAAACAAGATTATTTTTTTTTCAGAAAATCAGACCCTCTTTTATCTAAGACTTCACTAATGTATTACTTATTTAACTGGACCTTTTCATCTTTCCGACATCTCCCTAATTCCATCTCTCTCACCCCACATCAAATATCATCAGCACCTAAAATCGAATACGAAGAATTTTACACACAAACCACAAAATAGAGACCTGAATTCGTAGAGCCCAGAATACAAGAAAATATCAAGTCTTACAATGAAACACATGGAGTGAAAATAAATAAATAGAGTTACCAAAAGAATTCACACAAGAAACGATGAGAAAGTGATGAGAGAGTGAAGGTGGGAGTGGATAGATACCGAGATGCTGAGAGAAACGAGGAAGAAAAGAGCGACATCTACTTTGTGGGAGTTGCTAGACATCAGCGTTCTTCGTGGTAATTGGTACCGACTGTTATTAAATCGATTGCTTTGGTTTGGTGATTTTGTGCCAAAGTATTGATTCAGTTGCTTACCAAATTATGATCTTGTATCAAATTGGTTACGAATCTTTAATTTGCTAATTTTATAAATAAAAACTCAAATAATATAAAGTAAAGTTTAGTAGTACATATATTGAATTAAATCAAAACTTAATCACGATTTAATAACAGTTGCCTAAGTATCCGTGGATAAGATATACAGTAAATCCCACGATTTGAAGATTAATATAAAAACGTGTTGCTGTAGCAGGCTTCTTTAATTTTACGATTTCCTCCAAAATCCATTCTCGGCCGCCGTCAACTGTTGGAGTTAAACCTAAATTCCTGTACGGCTCTCTTTCCTTTCCATCTCCTACTTTCTGCATCTCATCAATTGCTCTCTCTCCCTCCAATTCAATGGATACTCTTCAATCCAATTACACTGGTTCCCCTTCTCAGCCCCAATCTGAAACCCTCGAAAAAACCCTAGACTCCTCCAACACCGCCGATGCTTCTATGCCCGTCCCCAAGCCTGATTTTCCCAAGCCCCTTTTGTCGGGGAATGGTCTCGCCAACACGCACAGCGGCACTGACAAAGATTTCTCCGGGGGCGAGGAAGAAACCACAAGCCGCAGGCGGAGGCGATCTAGGTGGGACCCGCCCCCGAGCGAGTCCAGCAACGATGGTACCGCTGCCAACGGCGATGGAAATTCTGGAACCGGTGGGAGGAAGCGGAAGTCGAGGTGGGCAGATGACGAGCCGAAGCCGGTGATCCAGCTGCCTGACTTTATGAAGGACTTCGCCGGAGGTATTGAATTTGATCCTGAGATTCAAGCTTTGAATAGTAGGTTGCTTGAGATTAGTCGTAAGTTGCAATCCGGTATGCTCTTGGATGATCGGCCTGAGGGCGCTAGGTCACCCTCCCCGGAACCTATTTATGATAACATGGGAGTGAGGATTAATACTAGGGAATATCGTGCTAGAGAGAAGCTGAATAGGGAGAGGCAAGAGATCATATCGCAGATTATTAAGAAGAATCCTGCCTTTAAGCCCCCGGCGGATTATAGGCCGCCCAAGCTTCACAAGAAGCTATACATACCGATGAAAGAGTACCCTGGTTATAATTTTATTGGATTGATTATTGGTCCAAGAGGAAACACACAGAAGAGGATGGAAAGGGAGACTGGTGCGAAGATTGTTATCCGGGGCAAAGGGTCTGTGAAGGAAGGTAGGCTGCAACAGAAGAGGGATTTGAAGCCTGATCCCGCAGAAAATGAGGATTTGCATGTGCTGGTGGAGGCTGACACTCAGGAGTCTCTTGAGGCTGCTGCTGGTATGGTCGAGAAACTCTTGCAGCCAGTTGACGAGGTTCTTAATGAGCACAAGAGGCAACAGCTTAGGGAGCTTGCTGCACTGAATGGTACTATTAGAGATGAAGAGTATTGTAGGCTGTGTGGGGAGCCTGGTCATCGACAGTATGCATGTCCTTCCCGCACCTCAACTTTTAAGAGTGATGTTTTGTGTAAGATTTGTGGTGATGGTGGGCATCCTACTATTGATTGCCCTGTGAAGAATACTACTGGCAAGAAAATGGATGATGAGTATCAGAACTTCCTGGCAGAACTTGGAGGAACAGTTCCGGAGTCTTCAATCAAGTCGAGCTCTGCAACACTTGCTCTTCCTGGGGGTTCAGGCCTGAATCCTCCTTGGGCAAGTTCTACCAACACTGTGATTAACACCACACAAGCTGCTCTTGGATCACCACTGCTCAAGCCAAAGGAATTTGACGAGACAAACTTATACATTGGTTACTTGCCTCCCACTCTGGAGGATGATGGTTTGATCAGTTTGTTTTCTCCTTTTGGTGAAATTGTGATGGCTAAAGTTATCAAAGACCGTGTGTCTGGTTTGAGCAAGGGTTATGGCTTTGTGAAGTATGCGGATGTTCAGCAGGCAAATAATGCAATTGCAAGCATGAATGGACACAAGTTAGATGGGAGAACAATTGCTGTGCGAGTCGCAGGTAAACCACCTCAGCCCACGGTGCCTCCAGGCCCTCCTGCTCCACCTATGCCAACATATCCTCCTCTGAATCATCCCATTGGTGCCTACCCCTCCCAGCAGTACAATGCTGGTGGTCCAGTTCCACCTGGCATGTATTCTGGGGCACCGGTTCCTTGGGGACCTCCACCACCTCCTTCATATTCCCCTTATCCTCCTCCACCACCAGGATCGACAATGTACCCTCCAGTTCCAGGTCAAGCAGTTCATCAATATGGAGTGCAATACCCTCCGCCTCCAATGCCTCCAGGTTCATCTGGTGTTCAGACTCAGGCTGTTTCTTCCGCTGACTCATCTTCTGGGGAGATGCAGCAAAATTACCCTCCAGGAGTACAATCTCAGAGTAGTGCGTCAGTCCAATCTATTCCAACTTATGCCTATGGCAATTCCGTAACTGCAATGTTACCACCAAATTCCCAGACTCCTTACCCAGCACCTCCATATAGCTATCCACCTCATTATGGTGCTGTTCCACCACCCCCTCCTGCTGCACCCCAGTCCTTTTCAGACCCTTCACAAAGCTTGAGTAATGCTCCGTGGTCCTCAAATCCATCTGTGCCTCCTCCACCTCCTGCTGAGAAAAGTAACCACAGCACGGACTCTGAATATGAGAAGTTCATGGCAGAAATGAAATGATGAGAGGATATTCCAAAGATGGCTTTCAGGATGAGGTAAATATAGTCCTCCTTTATGTTACTCTCTACGATTTACATGTCTTGATATTTGCTGACATATCACTTCATTTATTCATTTTTGGCACGTCTAATATCACACTGTACGGTGTTGCAGCAGAATGTTTAGTTTATATTCAGATATTGGCATAGAAGAGTTCAAATGCATGATTGTAATGTGGAGAATTTTTCTGAGCATCTTTTGGGGGAGTAAGATAAAATGGATGAGGCATGTGTTCAATTGTTTATTAATATATCACTGTAGAATTGCATTAAGCTTTTAATAATTGTTTATGCAATGAATAAGGAAATACTATGTTACAAAGCAGTATTTTTCAAGAACAAATTAGGGTTGATTAGAACAGGCAATCAACTTGTGGCCAAAATACATTTCAGAGTATAAGAAGATCCTGGATGCCATTTATTTTTTAGACATCACATTGATGACCCTGTAGTAATAAAATAACCCTTTAAATTAGATATATTTGCCAAGGTTTATTTCATTTTTGGTTTTGCTTGTTATAAATTTATAATCTGTCATGATCTTGTCCTGATAAAACTATAGCACTAATTTGAAAAGCTCATATACTGTTTGAATTACATATCTGTTCCTCACATAAAATGCTTTGTTAGTCTATGCAGATTGCCATTGTGATACAACTTTCTATGTTTCAGTGGGCAACAGCTCTACCATTTCTTGGAGAATTGGCCTCCTTTGGGCCCATTATTCTCTTTAATTTCTGATCATGCATGCTTTTAATTTTTGTACAATATTATCATTTTCATTGATTTTTAACAGATAATAACACTTGTTTCTTTGTCGCTATGTAATATCTTTACAGGCTGTTTACTGGAGCACTTCTCATCCTGGTTTCTAATGTCTCTTTACTTGTTGGAAGTTTGGGACTCACATAACCTTGATGTACTGTTACATTTGCAGAAAGTTTCCATGAAGCCATTCAACCGTGTTGCAGGATCAATTTGCATATATGTCTGTTGAAATCTCACTTTGTAGGATCATTTCTATTCAGACGGATATATCTGCATTTAGCGTGTCTGACTTTCTTATATTTTCCAAGATTATATGTTTGAACTTGTTGGTATCTCTGCTGACCCTTTTGTCGACTATCTAACAATTTCTTGTGCTCTTCTCTACTTTGTCTTATTCTAACGCCCGCTGATTTGATTTGGTGCACCTTTTGCTTCTTGTTACTACAACTATTTGTAGTGTTTGTAGCTTTATACTTTGAATCCAGGCTGATGCTTGTCTCTACTAATCTAAATCAAGGTGAGGCCCACCTTGGATCATGAGGTCAGATGGTATGGCTAATCTGGAAGTTTCTTTCTGAACATGTCTGATTCCATTTTCTTCTAATTCTTTCTAATGCCTTTTCGTAGTTCATTTATGGCAGGTGGTGTCATTGTGCTGGGATAATCATTCATATGTTCTGTTGGTTCTCGCCTAATGCTTATGTGTTATTGGATTGAGTCTAGTTTTTGCCTTTTTCACCGATAGTAGAAAATTGTTGTAGCATAAATTGTTTGGTTGCTTGAGGATTTGGAATTGAATGGTTGCAGGAAGAAGATAGATGATGCTAAATGAAGTTGTTAGAAGTATTTGGTTAGAGGTTTCAGTTGTGTCTAAATGGAATACAGGTCGTAATTGTATTAAATGATGTTTGTGTTTGTGATATTGACAGCTAAATGATTATACAAGCGTCCCTCGGGTTTTAAAAGTCTGTTCTCTAGTTTTTTGGAATTTCGCTAATAATTGAGTCTAGCGTCTAGCACATAAATACGAGTTACATGTTTAGCCTACTTATGTAAGAGACTTGCATGGTTTGTTTCAATTTGGTCTTATCATACCTAAAGAGACTTGCATGGCTTGCTTTCAAAGTCTAATAATTGATTCTAGTTTATCAGTAATCTTCTGATTGAAATTTCTTTGTGGCGCTTGCAGTTGCAAGATGTGAACTTCAATTTCCCTTAAGATGTGAATCTTTGTTTCTAGGTATAATTTATTTAGTAGTAGTGTATAGCTGAAGCTGTAATGCGCTGTGAACTCGGCCTAAACATGCAGGTTCGTTTACTGTATCTGGATTGAGCACTTGAATGTTTTAATTTCCTAGTAAGATAGTAATGCTTTTCTAGGACTAGAATTGCATATGCCTCGATCTACTGAGGTTGTATCTAGTTGGGAAAACATGTCTTGGTCGTCAATGGCATCGGTATGTTACTTGTTCGCAAGTGTTTTTTTATCACTATTAAATTTACTAGAATAAAATGGACCACAAAGTTTATAGGTCGTTATCCGATGAATTGGGTGACAAAGCATAACATCTTGATTGTGGAGTATAAAATTGACGACTACATTTACTTTGATCGCACGCCATTTTCACAGCAATGAATCTCTTCAAAATTCAAGTCATAAGATTATAAGTAGAAATCCCATTAATTGGAAAATAACAAAGGTTTCCTGTTCACATCAAGGACAGCATTTCAAAACGAATTATCTCATGCTAACTGCTCTTTCTGGAATGATGATGGAGTGTGGAGATTCCCCTGCTTCCAGAGGTCGAAGCTGAGAAGAACTCGAGCGTGGAGTGGTGAGTGAATTTGTCTTGATCTTCTCTCTCCTCTTGGCTCCAATCACTGGGGAAAAAGTTCCTCATTCTTTCCTCCTTGATCAAACATTCATGAAGATTGCTATCTTTTGGATAATGCTAAGTCATTTCCGTCCTTGTCAGCCTCATGAGTAGATCTTGCCAACTAGTCAGCCTCATAAGCCTTCTTGTTTTCTTAGAGCACCTGCTCTGCTCACAACCCTATTTCCTGCAGCGGATCTAGGGTGGGGGGCAGGAGAGGGCGGTCGCCCCCTCCCGGCCGTATGGAGAGCCTAAACTTTCTCTTGAATCTAGCCGAAAATAGCATATCTGCTCCCTTTTTGCAGTGTAGAAATGTACTATTTTCAATAAATGTCATATAAAATGCAGTAGTCCAATAGTTTGGTTGTTGGGTTTTTAACTAAGAGGTTTACGGTTCAACTAAACCCTCAATAAGAACATATGATTTCCCATACGGTTCAACCCTCAAAAAGAATATATGATTTCCCATTCTTTGAATAATACATATCTGCGAGGCTCATTTGCACATTTTATCTTATAAATCATGGTGAATCTACTCCTAAACTAATGCACCGAACTAATAGGAGTACAAAATATTAGTGTTAATGATGAAAAGAAATTCAATGTTGGTTCTTTATGCAAATTAAGATCTCAAGTTGACCGATTTCTCACAATGATTTTGTTTTTTTAATGCAAATCAAGATCTCAAGTGATGAAGCTATAGAGTTTAAATTTAAACAGCAATATTACAATAACTAAAGGTTTGAAGAGGTAGGCGGGGCTCCACCCATTTTTTAGGACCCGATGGGACCACCGACCATCCGCTTTTAGTCAACTCTAAATACTCCATAAAATTTTTATTATACGATAGTCAATATATATACCAAATCTTTATTAAACGCGTTAAGTTACCATTTACACATAATATAAAATACATTAGCACCTAATTTGATTGGATGAAACACGCGTTCACTCAATTTTGTCACTTGTTTTATAATGAGATCCAAAATTAAGTATATTAAATACTTAGAATATCATTAGACAAATATATATCCAAAATATTGAGAATATAAAATAAGATACACTTTCTCCACCCATTGACTACTCCGTTTACTTTGCTCACACGCTTGAGGTCATAAATAAAGTTGAAATCCAGAAAAAAAACAAACAGAGATTTTCTGTTCACGTCAAGAAAAGCATTTCTTCAACAGTTAAAAATCCACAAAATATAAAACCTTGGATCAAAAGGAATAATTCCATTGGTGCGCTATGATTCTATTGAAACAGCTCCTTCTCTTGTCCTTCGCTTTGCCCTTCGCTTTCCCTCAAGACGCTGAGCCATCTCTGATCCTCCAAATCAACCAGCCACAGCTGGATAAACTCGACGCCCAAGCACATTGTACGAGCTGGAGGGTGGCTGTGGAAGCCAACAATCTGAGCCCTTGGAAGACGGTTCCTGAAGAGTGCCGTGATTATGTGATGGAATATATGAGAGGGAGAGGGTACCTCCTCGATCTCCAGAGGGTCGCCGATGAGGCCGTCTTGTATGCCAGAAGTGTTAAGTTGAACGGAGATGGGAAATTCGCCTGGGTTTTTGATGTGGATGAGACTCTGCTTTCGAATCTCCCCTATTATGCTCAACATGGCTACGGGTATGTATCGTTATCAACTCATCATCATCACTTTGTTAAACAATAGTGTGTGATTCTTAATTGTGATTATTGGTGCAGGTCGGAGATATTTGATGGTGGGAAATTTGATGAGTGGGTTGAGATGGGGAGGGCGCCGGCTATAGAGTCTAGTTTGAAGGTGTACGAAGAGGTTTTGAATTTGGGATTTAAGGTCATTTTGTTGACTGGTCGAAGCGAGAGGTATCGGGGTGTTACGGTTGAGAATTTGTTCCAATCTGGATTCCGGGATTGGGGCATGCTCATTCTCAGGTTATTCCTTCCCTTCTATTTCAATGTCTCTGTATTTATGGATTATCTTGTAATTGTGTGAAAATGATTTTGAGCTTGAATTAGATGATTTACCAAATATTTTGATGTTCATGATAAGGATTTCTACAATGTGAGTGAAGCAAGATACCCAAATTGTAGAAGCAATCAAGGGTTTAAGGATATCCCAAGTTTCTGATTAGATAGTCTATACTGTTTTTATCTATCTATGCATAATCCTCTATAGTAAACGCCCTAAAATGCACTCAGCCATTTGCATGATCTGTTGCTTTATGGTTTTGCTGGATTCCTATGGAAGATTTGAGGACTATTAAGAAAACAACAGTTTGGTTTCATGATTTCATCTGCTTAGTTATTTATCTGGTTGATAACGAATCATAACATGTGAGTGTGAGTGGTTCTTATGTAAGATTAATGGCACCATCTGCCTAATCCTAATGCTGGGAATCCCCATGAATCCGCAATGGAAATGCAGATGCATCCTCGTAGATTGATTTACAATCACCAAAGGTACACTTAGGCTGCTATAACATTTGTGGATGCAGTATAATAGTCTCTGAATAGATTACGATTACATGAGGGAGACATAGTCATTGATGTCTTATGTCAGATGACTTAAGTGAGGGAGATATAGTCATTGATATCTTCTGTTAGATGAATTAAGTGAGGGAGACATAGACATCGATATATGCAGTTAGATGATAACTGGTCTTGATTGAATTTATGGAACTTAATTCTTTAAAAAGATCTATCCAAATGGTGATGCTTCAGTGTTTTAAGTTCATGGAACTTAGTTAAAACTTGTGAAAATTTAACAAGTTTTCTTACTACACAGGTCGTCGGAGGATCATGGAAAGACAGCAATGGTGTACAAGTCGGAGAAGAGGAGAGAGGTGGAGCAGGAAGGTTACGAAATAGTGGGAAACTCTGGAGACCAATGGAGTGATTTGTTGGGGTCTTCCATGTCCATACGTTCTTTCAAGCTTCCAAATCCCATGTATTACATTCCTTGATCTATTCTTTTACCATTCAAAAACCTCTATCTGCAACTTGCTTGTAGATCTATTGTTTGTCAAATTTGAATGATGTACAGGAAGATCTGGGAACTAAAACAATAAGTGTTATATATGTTGGTTTGTTTAGCTACTATATATGCGTTAATATTTGAATTGTAAATAGAAGCTTACTTAGAGCGATAATCCAATTAGATTTGATTGAATAAGATTGGATAAGTGCGAGAAATGGCCAATTTCCACTGCCAATCATGATTATATTTGGTTGGTTTTCTCTATTGCTTGATTGTACCAAGTTAATTAGACTCTTTTGCATTTGTTCTGATACCATGCACATCAAATTTTGATTGAACAATTTCTCAAAATAAAATTTTAGTAATCTATTATTACTTCTGCTAATTATTATTAATAGTAATATTTACTACTACTAACCATTCAAACTGAAGGGTAAAATGGAAGAAAGTTTCAATACACAATTTCAAAAAACATGACGCTATCATGCACCAGCATAAAACATCAATGTAATGCCAGAGCAGCTGAACTTCCATAACAGAAATGTTGTGTCATTAAAATCATTAAGCAACTCTAATGCAAAAAAGTAGTAGGAAATTTCTCTTGCCAAAAAATTAGATGCACCAACTGTTGGGGTTTGGTGCCCCTTCACATCGGAAGTCATGCATACACAAATAAATCAGATCTACGGATCTATTTGACCGATTATGGAATTAATTAACTACATGTTAAACAATCAAATTGCAAACAAGAACGCACATTAATTCATGCTTATGAAATTTAAACCCTAATACATGAATTCCTACGGTTTAGAATTACCGATCTGATTCTCCAAAGAATCGTCGATTGCTTGCGCCTTCTCCACATGAAGATCTTCGTACTCGACCACGAATCTTCTAATCTGTATCCCGAACTCAGATAATGACCTTTGGGTTGGCAAAGCTTGTCAAAACCGAAAGGACTTAATTAGAGAAGAAGACAAAAATCAGTTCTCTAGAGAACTGAAAAACACGTCAATCTCAAAGAGAGAACGAATAAAATGAATTAATTAATTTGTCTTCTCCCTAATCTCCTTTATATATAGAGTTATGATGGGCCAGATTAGGGATCCATGGAGGTCGGACTTGGGCGAAACCTGTTGGACTTTTACTAATTAAATTGAGCCCCAATTTAATACAAGTCCAACAGAATATTATAATCAGCCACTATAGTAAAATAATATTGACTGCCTGTCCAATCCCAAATTACGAGTAATCTGGGCTTTACCTCTTTAATTTATTATTTCTCATGTTTAAGATATAAATATTCATTAATTAATTTAAGTCTGTTATTTGAGTTTAATTAATTAATATCTTTTTCCAAGAGTTGTCTAGTTCAAAATCTTTATTTATTATTCTGGAATAAATTCCAACCGGCCGGGTTTCTGAATAATAAAACCTTTTTCGAACACCTCTTGAGGATATTATCAAATTGGACTCACTCAGCACACGATTCATTGCAATAACAATACTAGCACCTCTAGACATTGATCACCACTACCCAAGATATCAGGATTCTTGGATTGCGAAAAATCCGCACCATTTGATAAATCAAAGTAGTGCATAATCAATATCGTATGCTCAATGTTATATCAACAATGATTAAGAAATAACAATCACCGAGACCTCGCTTTTCAGTAAATAGCAAGAAAGACTTATCTCAACTGTTAGATCCTTCAGTGCTATACCACACCAGTGTCGTTTATTTCCTAAGGTAAGGAAACATGCGGACTGACACTGCAACCTTTTACGATAGGTAGCCAAAGCCTATCTAGGTTGTGAAATTCTATTTCTCTTCTACAAAGAACCAACTGTGTCACCTTCTGTGAACGTCGTTCACGACCAGTCTACTATGTAGAAGAATTAGACTTATTTGCTTCTTATACATTTAAATGTTTGAGAAACATCTTATAAATGCACAAGCAAACATCAATGCGTTAAAATTACTTCTTCTCGCCTTGGGTTAAAAGTGGATTGTAGAATTTATTGTATACAAGCAATCATGTCCGTGCATCATGCTCGGAATATGCTTTTCAGTATACCAATCCTAACAATCTCCCACTTATACTCAAAATCATGCTTTCGAATATACCCACTGCCAAAACTCTCCCACTTATACTCTAAGCAGGTCTAGGACCATGATACTGTTAGAGTTTGTATACTAGAAATCACCTTTCGAGTGATTAAATACTGTTAAAACTCTTATTTTATTTTCCAAATGAATAAACAGATTATTTTTGTCATAATGTTGTTATGTTTTACATTTAATGGATGTTTATTGCATATTTAAATGTATAAGTAACTTAACAAAGTCTAAGTCTTTGATTTAGTAGACCGGTTGTGGGCGTCGTCCACTTTAAGGTAACACGGTCAGTTCTAAACAAAGAAAAAAAATAATTTCACAACCTAGATAGGCTTAGACTACCTATCGTGAAAGGTTGCAATGTCAGTCCGATTATTTCTAAGCCTTACTGAAATAAGATGACGTTGGTGTGGTATAGCACTGTATGGATCTAACAGCGAGACAGTCTTTATGCTATCTACTGAAAGGCGAGGTCTTATAAATTATTTCTCAATCAATGTACGTTAGCATTGAGCATACGGTATTGATTATGCACTACTTTGACTTACCAAATGGTGCGGGTTTTTCGCAACCCAATAAACCTGGTATATTGGATAGTGGTGATTAATATCTAGCGGTGCTAGGATTGCTATTATGTTGAATCGTGCGCGAGGTGAGTCTCGTTTGATAACATCCTCAAGAGAAGCTTGAAATAAGGTTTTATTATTCGGAACCTAGCTAGTTGGAGTTTAATTACTCTATGAATAATAAATAAGATTCTCTTGCTGAGTCCTCTCTTGGAATAAATAAGATATTAATTAATTAAGTCCATAGCAGACAATAATTAATTAATGGATGTTTCTATCTTAAGCGCGGGAAATAAATATAAAGTATTGGAAACCCGAAGTACTTGTAATTTCGGATTTGGATGGGGAGTGCAGTATTACTTCTGTAGTGGCTGCTCGTAATATTCCAATTTTAAGCTTATACTCCCTCCGTCCCACTTAAAATGCAACATTTGTGAATCGGCACGGGATTTTATGTAGTGTTGTTTTGTGAGTTGATGAAGAGAGAGTAAAGTAAGAGAGATGAAAAAGTAGAGATAGAGTTGTTTCTATTTTAGGAAACGTTTCATTTTTAATGGGACAGACAAAAAAGGAAAACGTTTCATTTTTAATGGGACAGAGGGAGTATTAAATTGGGTTTAATTTAATTAGTAAAAAGCTAATTGGGGGAGCCCATATCCAAATCCTTCCATAGATCCCTGACTGGGCCCAATATGTGACTTATTATAAATAGGAGAATAAAGGAGACAGAAAATATACTTGTTTTTCTCTCAAAATTTTCGGCCCTCTCTATTCCTAGTAGAGGTCGAATTTTTCTCCTCCGTGGGAAAGGATGTCTGTCTTCTCTATTTAAGTCCTAGTGCGCTGGTGAGATCAGCCCACCCTGATATCAGTTCACAGTACGGGAACCAGTCAGAAGATCCGTGGTTTTGTACTGAAGATCATCACGTGGAGAAGGCGCTAGCTATCTTCGATTCTTTGGAGAATCATCAAGGTATAATGGCTAAACCTTAGAACAACATGTTTTAGGTTTCATTTAATTTAAAGCATGTTATTATTTGAGTTATCAGCATGATGCGTGAGATAATTGCGCGAATAAAATTTGTCTAAATAATCCGCTAAATAGATCTGATTATTATGTAATTGATTTATGCATGCGCTTCCGCTGCCAACCCCTTCAGATACATCGAACTACCAAACTTTTCACCTCATGTGTAAAACATGTTGCCATATAGGCATTTTGTGAAAAATTCTGCCAGGTTGTTCTCTATGATATCTTGGTAACCATAATGTCTCGCTGCGTACTTAATCCTTAATTAATTTCATACTTCCTCTCTATGTGATTGCTTAGCCTTATCAGATTGTATTTCCCTTGAGTTAGACACATGACTAGAGTAACCATAATAAAATATAATACTCATAGGCATACTCGGAATCACGATCAAAGCTATTAGAAAGTTACTGAGATGAACAACTACCTTAGTAGTTTCCGATGAAACCACACTTGTAATTATCGTGATAGAGCCTGTGATGTGTGAAGGAACTGGCAGCGGAAGCGGTGCGACGTATTAACATAATTTAACAATTATTAATCGCACAAATAAATCACATAATAATCAGATCTATTTAGCGGATTATTTAGACAAAATCTATTCGCATAATTCTCACATGTATCATGCTCATAACTTGAATTAATCATGCTTTAAGAATATTGAACCTAAAACATGCTTTTCTACGGAGCAGAAATAATACCTAATTAATTCTCCAAAGAATTGAAGATGGCTAGCAGCTTTTCCACGTGACGCTTTGAATACTAGACCACAAATCTTCTCTCTGGTTCCCGAACTGTACTCTGATATCAGTGTGGGTTGTTCTCACCAGAATACTATGACTCAAATAAAGAAGACAGATGAAATCCTTTTTGGAATAGGAGAATTTTTTTCGAACTCCTCTTGGACAGGGGGCGGGGCGAAAATTTGCAGTATTAAAACTTATGATTTCTGTCTTTTTTATTCTCCTATTTATATTAAGTTCCTTTTGGGCCCAGACAGGGATCTATGGAAGGTTTTGGATATGTGCTCATCCAATTTACTTTTTACTAATTAAATTGAACCCACAATTTAATATAAGCTTAATTGGAATATTACGAGCAGCCACTACAGAAGTAATATTGAACTCTCCCCATCCAAATCCGAAATTATAAGTAATCCGGGTTTCCGTTTAACTTTCATTTCCCGCGCTTAAGATAAAAATGTCCATTAATTAATTAATGTCTGCTATGGACTTAATTAATTAACTTCTTATTAATTCCAAGAGTGGACTTAGCATGAAACGCTTATTTATTATTCATAGAGTAATTAAACTCCAACTAGCTAGGTTCCGAATAATAAAACATTGTTCCGCGCTCCTCTTGAGGACATTATCAAACGAGACTCTCCTCGCGCATGATTCAATATAATAGCAATCCTAGTACCGCTAGATATTAATCACCACTACCCAATATATCAGGTTTATTGGGTTACGAAAAATCCGCACCATTTGATAAGTCAAAGTAATGCATAATCAATACTGTATGCTCAATGCTAACCTACATTGATTAAGAAACAAATATTTATCAAGACCTCGCCTTTCAGTAGATAGCCTAAGGACAATTCTTGCTGTTAGATCCGTTCAGTGCTATACCAAACCAATGTCATCTTATTTCAGTAAGGCTTAGAAATATGCGGACTGACATTGCAACCTTTCTCGATGGATAGTCTAATTCCAACTAGGTTGTGAAATTCATCTTTTTCTTTGTTTAGAACTGACCGTGTTACCTTAAAGTGGACGCCGCCCACAACCGGTTTACTAAAACAAAGACTTAAACTTTGTTAAGTTAACTTATACATTTAAACATGCATGAACATCATTAAATGTAAAACGTAACAACATTATGACAAAAATAATCTGTTTTATTCCTTGGAAAATAAAATAAGAGTTTTACAGTATTCAATCACTCGAAACGTGATTTCTAGTATACAAACTCTAACAATGTGATCACACTCCTTCAGGACTCAGTTTTCAACTCCTAAAGTTAGCACATAGTCAGAGGATGACTCGATCACCGATCAATAATAAAATCGAGTCGATGTAACCTAAAGGACATAACATGGATGTCTGGTAAACTAGAGTATACCATTTAGTCTTCTTCAAGTACTATAGTATATTCTTTACCCAATCCAATGTCTTTGGCCATGGTTAAAATGATATCAAGCTTCTATGTCAACGACAAAGCTAATATCTAACTTAATACACATCCATAGCATACATAAGACTTCCAATTTCGGAACTTGTCTCATTCCTCTTGATCTCATTTAGTGTTGAAAAACACTTGGTTAGAGACAAGATAATTCCATTTAGAGAAGTAAAACATTTTCTTGGAATTTCCAATGCTAAAGTGTCTAAGTATGATGTAGGTGTCAAATTCTTTAAGAAAACTTAACATTCTTTTTTCTAGTAATCTAATGATTTAGATGCTTAGAATGTAACTAGTTTATCTTAAATCCATCATCCTTAAACTGGGTAGACAACCAGGTTCCTACGCTAGATAACCCTCTAAGTTGTTTATCAACTTTTATAGATGTCATCGTCGTAGAGTACCAAGAATACCAAATATAGTGCACTTTCAACTTTTTTGTACTTGTAGCACATAACCATTAAGATGTTCCATGCAGGTGATCTCCTCAAGACTTCTACTACCAAAGAGAACTGTCTTGACAATCATAATGCATACACCCTAATAGGCTACAATAGAAAATATGATACATATCGACTTAGGCAGAATGACAGGCGAGAATATGATTCTCTCTAGGTGTAACCCTTTAGCCATTATTCTAGCCTTTTAAGATCCATGTTTACACTTACAGATCCACAAGCTCCCACTGGTTAAAATAGTCCATTGATAGTATCGCAAGTCTTGCAAACATTCTTGTCTATCTTAAATTATTATTCAGAATCTATCATCTTATCAAGAATGATTATCTGAATGAGTCAATGTGTCCTTGTAGTTACAGGGATTAGATTCAAGTTGATCTAAGTGCATAAGTATCTAATGGTATGACTACTTGGTTAAGATGGAAAATAGATATTCTCATTATCTTGAGAATTATCATGCTTGTTAGGCTTGTAGTTCTTCTCATAATCTTCATCTAAGAATCTAGTATTCGTGTAAACAAATACATTCTAATTTTGAAGAATATAGAACTTATACCATTTCTATCATTTGGGATAACTTTAAAACATACCTCTGTACACAACTCCAGTTACTTGGATACCTTTTCCAAAACATATGTTGGAATAACTCGACACCTTGAGATGTGTTGGACTAGACTAGCCTCTAGTCCACAACTCGTATGTTGTTATGGTAGTTTCTTTAAGGTAAACTCGTTGTTTTCAATGCATATCCCATCAATGATAAGGTATCATTGAGTACAATTGTTCACTTATCGAACTTCGATATCTTCTTATATGACTATCTCATTCTTTAGAAGAATGCTTGGAGTAGTCAACTATGGTTTAACTCCCACTACTGATCTTAACTCGTCGCGCGTCTCCTATGGTGTAGACCATTGAGACTTGCTAGTCTTTCTATGTTGCATCTCTATAAGTATTCTGAATCCCTTGAACCACCAACGGATTCTAACTTATAATGCATCAACCAGACTTACTTGACTTTCAAGCTATTTAACAAGCAAGTTGTTAAAATCACGATAGTCACTTGAGTTAGACAAAAATCAGTTTGAACAATAATTAAGTACTTTCTTGGCCTTATAACTAAGTGCCATAAATACTTTATCATTCATTGTTTAAGAAGTTGAACTGTTGTTCGAAACTCAATCTTGTTGCATTTATATTGTTTAGATACTATGATGTATAATTTGTTTTTCTATGGTACTATGATAGATATTCGAATCACATTTCTTAATAATGTACGCATTATAAAATGACATCGAACATCACTTAATCATAAACAAGTTTAGAAACTGAATATAAATTCATTCTAAACAAGACTGTACCAATAAAACAAAACTCAAACATCAAAACAAAACAATTAAGTAAGCATAAATAAATAGCTCCCACTGCAACAACTGCCCAACTGTATTAAGATCTCTCCTTTAGAAGTTACATTGTTATCTAAGTCATTTTCCTTCTTTAGAAGAGGTCAATCCAACTTACAATGTATCTGCTGTTTGCATTTTCACCAAAATATTTCTTGTATTTCTTGCTTTCAGCAGACATTGATGACAATTCAGCTCTTCCCTATTTCCCTTACTAGTCTTCTGTTCGATTGAACTAAGACATAGGAAAGATACACCTTTAAGGAATTTGTCATCTATCTTGTTATCTTCCTCTATTATTAGTAATAAAGTGAATATCATGTAGAAGGTTTCCAACTTTTAAGTAACAACCTTCATATAATCACTTCCTATTACATTTGGCGATGAACTGAGTGTAGAAACTATTTGAGTAACTGAATCAGAAGATTCCTGAAAACATTCTATCTCTTGTGGATATTCCAATAGAATCTAGAAATCGTCCTTATTGGTATTCCTCTTTCATCAATATAAACCAAGACGTGTCTTACTACTTAAAAGAAAGTAGTTTGACCTTCTATCTCAAAGAACTTGTCAAGTACATGCATGAGATGCATTCTTAAACTTTCTTTATAGAATTTTGTCAAGGAAATAGATTGGTGAATACAAACTTTAAGTTTTCAGCAATGAGAATCTTATCCATTTTATATTTCCAGTCTACATAATTTTGGCCTTCAAGTTTGATTTCTTTAAGGTTCGCAGACATTATTAAGAATTTGGCTGAGAAGAAATAAAACTATTTATTACATACTATGCTTGATACATAATTGCAAACAACCACAAAACAATTTATGTATCTCACAACTTCCAAAAGCAAAATAAGTACGCCTCTAAGGAGGTCATACAAATTCGGATTCCAACAATTTCTTGGTCACAATATCGACGAATAGTCCAGAGACCACTAAGGTGGCATGACCGCCAAATATTGCCTAAGCTTTTACCATAAATATTTGCATATAGGAGTTTCAATTCTGTTTTGATACTCCTTCTAGGGACGGTCGTACGCCACTAACAAAATTCCATAGCTATCTTATAAATATGTTTAAACATATGAACTTGCAATTTCATAGGATTATTGCTCCCACTAGGGTGGGTCACGATAATAGTAGAAACACGCTTCTAGTTTAAACAATTTGCTTAAGAAGTCTAATCTTATGAACTTGCTTTTTCGTAGGATTATTGCTCCCACTGAGGTGGGTCGCGATAATATTAGAAACTGCTTCATATATAGACCAATTTATGGAGACCATATACAACACACTGTTGTAATTATAGTTTAGTCATTTTGAACATGGTTTTTGCATAATTATCACATAAGCAGGTAAGGCAGATAATCCACTTATAACAACTAATCACCAAATAAATAGATAAATCCATTTACTTGTAATAAATCACACTGGATAATTATTTAAATTATTTAATAAATCTAGGGAGATTTAATTAAATAATTAATTCTTATCTTATCCAAAATAAGAATTTCGGATTTGATAAAATTTATCTTGGATAATGGTTATCCAAATTTATTAGGATTTATCTAGATAGAATTGATTCTATCTAAACCCAATTAGGATATTCTAGATTTTATATGAATAAAATCAAATCCTAAAATTCAAGATAAAACTGACCTCGGATTATCATTATCTAAAGATATTCAGGATAGAAACAAATTTATCCAAATCCATAAGATGAAGATAAAATCCAATCATTCCAAGATTTTTAAAAAAATCTTAGATTATTTAGAACAAGAAAATAGAATATATCATATCTATGAGTAGGATTTATTCTAGATAAAATTAATTTTATCAAAATCCAATTAGATAAGGATTATCTTGTATTATCTTTATCCAAATTTATCTAGGATATTATCTAAATAGAAATAAATCTATTTATATCCATAAAATTAGGATAAACTAGAATTAATATTAATCCAACTAGGATTTAACTAGATAGAATTAAATCTATCTTAAATCCAAATGATAATACATTACTGGATTAATAATTATCTAAATCTACTAAGATATATTCTAGATAGATATAAATCTATCAATATGTATAAGATAGAGACAAAATTTAATTATCTAAATCTACTAGGATATTTTCTAAATAGAATTAATTCTATAAATATCCACAAGATAAAGATAAACAATAATGTTTTGGAGACATAATGTCTAAGACATAATGAGGTTAAAGTAGTCATTTTAGATTGTTTTATATTTTTATTTAAATAAATATTTTGTACATATACCATACTACCCTTGTGCATATAAAAACATTTATTTAAATTTAAGAACTACTTGCTTAGGAAAGTTGCGTGCATTTAGGGTTTAACATGATTTAAGCAAATATTCTCTCTAATCATCTCACCATTATCTCCAATCTCTCTAACTAATATCGGCTGCATCATATATTGGATTTAATTTTATACTCCACTATTTTATTTAGGAAGAAGTCCACAATCTCACCATTTTTTTCTAGTTCCAAAATTCCACTTGATTTAATTCTACTAACATGAGTCACGAAGACTTGGAAATACATGCCATAAATTTTTTGAATTATTCATTCTAACTTCAATCACGAATTTGTTTAAAAAATTTAATCTAATATAATAAATTTAAACTTTATTTTAAATAATACATTATACAATTAACTTTTTTAAATTCTAAACTTATAGGTACTTAATAGATTTGATACTCAATCTTAATTATATTATTACAAAACATTATTGAATCTAGAATTTATAATTATAAAATTAATAAATCAATTTAATTGCTTGAGTTCTTATAGCATCAAATAAAGATTCGAAATTTATACATGCTTTATTTTATTAATGGACAAAATGTTAGGGAACAACAATTTAAATTTGTATACTAGAATTAAATTGTTACATGGTGTCAAAATAATGTGTTTTAGAATTTTAGAATTTAGAATTTTAAACATTATTATAGAAAAAAAAGTTGATGTGGGTGACTATTACTATTTCGTTGAACAATGACACTAAGAAATTAAGTATGTATATGCATGCAATCATTTTTATGATTCAGAATTTTAGTAATTATTTAATACTAACAAAATAATTTGACGCAAATGACTATTATCCTTTCATTAGATGATACAAGTAGAAATTAACTATATAACATATGTATACTACTGGAGTACTATTTTCCAATTTAGAATTTTAAACTTTATTATACAAAAAGATAAAAGTTGATGTGAGTGACTATTACTATTTCGTTGAAAAATGACTCTAAGAAATTAAGTATGTATATGATGCAATCATTTTTATGATTCAGAATTTTAGTAATTATTTAATACTAATAAAATAATTTGACGCAGATGACTATTATCCTTTCATTAGATGATACAAGTAGAAATTAAATATATAACATATGCATACTAACTATTATTATTTCGTTGGATGAAAATAATTAAAAATTAAACATATTTATGTACGTATATACTTTTTACCATCTAGAACTTTAATTATTATTTAATAATAAAATAATTGGATGTGACTGAATATTTTTGTTTTGTTGGAGGATAATATTAGGAAATTAAGTATTTCTATATGAGTATTAGATGATTGAATTCAAATGTTTTTATATAATGCAAATTTTGTAGAAAGTCAATTTATGATATGGAGTATCCTTACTAAATTATTGGCTAGCGCTTAGAATCAGAAAATAATGTTAATTGCAAAATTAGTGCATTGATTTGAAATGTTCAAATGTTTACAATACTAGTGAATTAATTTGACAAGTGCATTAGTTTGAAAATAAGGGTATATTAGTCCATATTATAATTTGGCTTATGTCAAATTGACATATGAGTATTATGTCTTGGAGACATTATGTCTCTAAATCATCACTCAAAGATAAACATGGATTTTAACTATCCAAATCAACTTAGATATATTCTAGATAGGATTAAATCTATCTATATCTACAAGATATGGATAAACATAATTAAAATGTATCTTAGTCTATCTAGGATTTATTCACATAGAATTAAATCTATATAAATTAATAAGACAATAAAATTAATAATTATCCAAATTTATCTAGGATTTATCTAGATATAATTAAATATATCTAAATCCATAAAATAAGGATAAAATCCAAATATAATTAATTAATTTATCTAGTCTATCTAGGATTTATTCACATAGAATCAATCAAACTATATAAATTCATAAGACAAAATAATAAAAATTATTTATTATCACCCGAATTTTTCTAGGATTTATCTAGATAGATTTTAAACTATCTAAATATGAATTCCAACTATTCCAAGATTTAATTAAAATTAAATTTTAGATAATCCATTTAAGATATTTCAAATCTTATTCTAAATTATATTTTGAAAAATATTCAAAATTAATTTCGGGGTTTGGGAAATCCTAACTAATTTTGAATGTTGCGTCGCTACACGAGCCTTGGGAAATGCCACCAACGGGCTCCCACTTGAAATTCGCCGCTGAAGGAAGCTGATCAGACCTTCTCATCCGCCTGGGTCAGTTTGCGCAGCCCAAGTCGTGAGATCAGCCAACGAGAGGCTCCCACTGCAGTCCGCAACGCTGTTCACGTCTGCAGCCACTGCAGTCGCAGCTGCTGTGTTGCTGTCCGATCGCCTTCGTCGCTGCTGCGTCGACATTGCTGTTGCGACGTCGTTATCTCTGCAGCTGACTGCGCTGCTATAGCGTCATCGCCGTTGCTACTGCTACGCCGTCGAGACAACCCAGCTTGGGCAGCCTTCTCTCCGGTCGCCGCTGCTGCCGCAACGGACTGCCGCTGCATCTCTCACCGCCGGGAATCACCATTGATCAGCCGTTAAAGGAAACCACCGCCAAATCAATGACAATCTCGTCCCGTGCATATGAAGTGATTCAATTTGGGAATTAATCAAACAATTGTCAGCATAGAGGAATGATTGTTGAAAATTAAAATGCGAAAAATAAAAACATTCATAGCTTTATCGACTACATTGTATTTGGTTTGAATTGTTCTTTGTGATACAATGGACATCTCTATTTATAGGACTAGAGAATTAAAGGCACCTAGGAATAATACAATTGAAACTATAACCCTATAAATGATACCCATTTTTCAATACACTCGGGACTCACATGTTTCTCCTTCCAACATACTTGGGACTCACATGTCCTCTTTCCAACACTCCCCTCAAGTTAAATATCGAATTTTTCGACACTTAACTTGCACGATCTTCATTTTGATAAATAGTTTATACTTGTATTTAGGACTTCTTCATTTTTTATTGACAGTTTATGCTCGTATCATAGAGCTTCTTCAATTCATCATTGATAGTTTATACTCGTATCAAGGAGTTATTTTTTTTTGTTCATTGAAGGTTTAAACTCATTTCAAGGAGCTTCTTTATTTTTCTTCATTGAAAGTTTAGGCTCTTATCAAGAAGCTTGCTTCAATTTTCTATTGACAATTTTAACTCGTGTCATAGAGCTCTTCAATTTTGGTTGGCAGCTTTAACTCATGTCAAGGAGTCATCTTAGATAGTTTTTTTTTTGCTCGTATCCATGAGCTATCTTAAACAGTTTTAGCTCATATCTAAGAGCCATCTTAGACAGTTTTAGCTCGTATCTAGGAGTCTTCTTAGATCTTTGGACTGAATTTAATTGGCAGCCCAAGACTTCATTTTGGAAGACCATTCTTGGCCCATTCCGCTCATATACAATGAGCCATATTCTTTTCCTTTTTTTTTTTTTTTTTTACTTTCTTGAGTCCAACTCTAGCCCATGTTTGAGAGGACAATCAAACAGTGCCTCATTTTCTTTTCTGTTTCCTTCTCGCCAACTCCGACGAGTAATCGCCATACACTTCTGGTTGGCTTCACCCTTTGCACGGAGAGACATCTCGACGAGCTTGTGCTCTCGCCCTCTCGACGTTTCTTCTTCTCATTCTTGCGATGTCGGCTTCTTGTGCCGACCAACTCTTCTCTAGCAGTCGTTTTGGTCTTTCTGTTGCCTCTACCATCAGCAACTCTTCTCGGTCATCTCTATCTTCTCCAGAAATGCCGGTTCCACCACCTGCTTCTCTTTACCACTTCTCTAGAATGAGTTGCTGTGAAGCCGTGATCTCCATCAGCGGTAACTCATCATGTCGGATGCTATTCTCCGACTCAGAGATGAGTTGTTTGGCCTTTGCTGCTATCTTCCCCTCGGTCGGATGCTATTATATACATTCGCAGCCTCTCCCGGCAGTAGCTTCTCCTCTCTCATCAGGGCTGGCCATCTTTTCTCCATCACCGTCACGACATCCTTTGTAACTCCGGTCACCTACTTCTTCATCGGTCGGAGCTTCTCCGGCCATTGTGCGCCCTCCTTCTCCAGCTCTTCACGGCATTCTCTCTCTACACCTGGTCTCCAGCCGTAACACCTTCGTGGGTTGTGAATTCCCATGTGCAATGTCCATTCTATCGTTGACTCTTCTTGGGTGGTCTCGATAACTTCTCCTCCTACGACGGCTTCATTCACAGTGGCAGTGTGGGCGCTGCTATCTCTCCCCCCTCGCCGCACAGACAATGAACTCCTTTGTTTCTTCTCTTTGACTGTGGTTGTGCGATGGATGAACTGCTCCATCAATGACCACCAAACACTCGTGGTTGGGCTTTTACTCTGCGGCCTTTTCGACAGCCTTCGGTTTTTCCATCGGTGGTTATTTTCTCAGTTCGAAGAGGAATAGTTCAGTTATTTTGCTTTTGCTACCCTCGGCTGAACGATTCATCCATTATCCTCTCACGGCTGCACCCTCTTTGCCGGCCTCTTGCGTTTGCTAGCTGCTCCCTCTGCTGAAGCGGCTCTTGTCGGCCTTCTCCAGACATGACATGACAGCTTCATAGTTGTAGCTTTCTCGTGATTCCTACTCTGCTCATCTTTGTCTTCTTCTCAAACATAAATTTGGAGCGGGATTGTTCGATCGGATACTTTCTCTCCCCCTCAGCGGGACAAACCGAGGACTGCTCATCTGTTTTCTTCTCTTGACGGCGGTGGGGTCGCAGCCTGTCTCCTCTGTTTTCTCGGCCTTCGTCTCAAAGGCCACTCTTCTTCTCTCCATTAGCTCCTTTCTTGGCGATGAGATTTCTTCAGAAACACCACACTTCATGGCTTCATGGTTATGTCCAGTTGTCGTTGCCATCGCCTTGGTCTACTACCGGCGTCGTGTTGGCTTCGCCCAACCTCCTCACTGCCATCGCCAATCCTAGACACACTATCATTGTCATCGTGACGCTGTTTCCGTCGAGTTTTGCTATACCATCACTTTGTTGGTGAAACCTGGCTGTTGGGCAAAGTTCCAGCCCCTTGCTAACTGCAGAGCCTCCTCTTCCTTATGATTTATCGAAAGGGCTTTTGGGTTTTTTTTTTTTTTGATATAAAGACAGATCAATCCATGTGATCGAACCTGCTCTGCTACCATGTTGAAAATTAAAATGCGGAAAATGAAAACACTCAGAGCTTTATCGACCACATTGTATTTGGTTTGAATTGTTCTTTGTGATACAATGGACATCTCTATTTATAGGACTAGAGAATTAAAGGCACCTAGGAATAATACAATTGAAACTACAACCCTATAAATGATATCCACTTTTCAATACACTTGGGACTCACATGTTTCTCCTTCCAACATACTTGGGACTCACATGTCCTCTTTCCAACAATGATTACCGATCAATGGATATTGATTAATCAAAACAATATATACAATATTCCCAAAAATCACGCACAAGGAGTCAACGAAACTCGGCTATAATTCGTTCTTAATGTACGAGCTTTGCTTCCATATGATTTATCATATAAACAACGACCATAAAACGAAACACATATGCGATCATACAATTCACAAAACATGAAATTAATCCACATAATCGGAGCAAAAAATTGGCTCTGATACCAATTGTTGGGGTTTGGTGCCCCTTGCACAGCGGAAGTCATGCCTACACAAATAAATCAGATCTATGGATCTATTTGACCGATTATGGGATTAATTAACTACATGTTAAACAATCAAATTGCAAACAAGAACGCACATTAATTCATGCTTAAGAAATTTAAACCCTAATACATGAATTCCTACGGTTTAGAATTACCGATCTGATTCTCCAAAGAATCATCGATTGCTTGCACCTTATCCACATGAAGATCTTCGTACTCGACCACGAATCTTCTAATCTGTATCCCGAACTAAGATAGTGACCTTTGGGTTGGCAAAGCTTGTCAAAAACGAAAGGACTTTATAGAGAAGAAGACAAAATTCAGTTCTCTAAAGAACTGAAAAACACGTCAATCTCAAAGAGAGAACGGATAAAATGAATTAATTAATTTGTCTTCTCCCTAATCTCCTTTATATATAGAGTTATGATGGGCCAGATTAGGGATCCATGGAGGTCGGACTTGGGCCAAACTTGTTGGACTTTTACTAATTAAATTGAGCCACAATTTAATACAAGTCCAACAGAATATTATAATCAGCCACTACAGTAAAATATTATTGACTGCCCGTCCAATTCCAAATTACGAGTAATTTGGGCTTTACCTCTTTAATTTATTATTTCCCGTGTTTAAGATATAAATATCCATTAATTAATTTAAGTATGTTATTTGACTTTAATTAATTAATATCTTTTTCCAAGAGTTGTCTAATTCAAAATCTTTATTTATTATTCTGGAATAAATTCCAACTGGCCGAGTTTCTGAATAATAAAACCTTTTTCGAACACCTCTTGAGGATATTATCAAACTGGACTCACCCAGCACACGATTCATTGCAATAACAATACTTGCACCTCTAGACATTGATCACCACTACCCAAGATATCAGGATTCTTGGATTGCGAAAAATTCGCATAATTTGATAAATCAAAGTAGTGCATAATCAATATCGTATGCTCGATGTTATATCAACAATGATTAAGAAATAACAATCACCGAGACCTCGCCTTTCTGTAAATAGCAAGAAAGACTTATCTCAACTGTTAGATCCTTCAGTACTATACCACACCAGTGTCGTTTATTTTCTAAGGTAAGGAAACATGCGGACTGACACTGCAACCTTTCACGATAGGTAGCCAAAGCCTATCTAGGTTGTGAAATTCTATTTCTCTTCTACAAAGAACCGATTGTGTCACCTTCTGTGAACGTCGTTCACGACCAGTCTACTATGCAGAAGAATTAGACTTATTTGCTTCTTATACATTTAAATGTTTGAGAAACATCTTATAAATGCACAAGCAAACATCAATGCGATAAAATTACTTCTTCTCGCCTTGGGTTAAAAGTGGATTGTAGAATTTATTGTATACAAGCAATTCTATCCGTGCATCTTGCTCGAAATATGCTTTTCAGTATACCAATCCTAACACCAAGAAACTTTGAGTTTCTGGTATAAAAAAACACTTACACAGAGAGATGATAAGATCAAAGCCCGGAGATGCCACGCTGGAAGGGACAATGCATCGTCTCCGTCCTTGTTTAAATATTAAGCTAGGCCTTCTTTTTCTTCTGAGATCGTTCTGTGTTCATATCTTCAGCGTCAAGAAGACCTCGAACACAGCCATCCAGAAAATACTTGAAGCATGGAACAAATAGTGACCTGGTGTCAAAATATTTAATGATTTGATGTCATGATTGAAAAACAATTCAAGTTAATACAGAAGAAGCCTAAAAGAGGGGTTGAAATATTGAATGATTGATTTCTTATCTATCTTGATGTTTGTACCCAAGTCCTTCACGATCTACACAAAAGCCAAAAGAGCCTGTCCAATAGCAAGCTTAAGAATGAGATAATCTAGCAAAGCTATAAGCAGATCAAACGAAGAAAATAAGGGGAAAGTATAGGTATGCATGCAATTGTATATCTTAGGATCACTACAACCAATTAATCCAATTTACACACAAGAATTTGGACTTTTTTAAAAATAATCCCGTTTCAAAATTTACGCACAGGAATATTTTGCAACCAAATATAGAATTTATACTATAATAATCATAACATAAATAATGTTTTTAAATGTGTTTAAAAAATGCTTAATGGAATTAATTATCAGCCCAAATAAATTACTCCACCTGATAAGAACAAACTGTCCAAGCCCAATTACAGCAATGTGTGCTGCTACCACTGGGCCTAGCCGATATTTTCGCGACCGGATAAATACACCTACACACAACTTAAGTCGCTTCATTAACAATGGGTTAAATATTTCATGCACATAATTAACACTTTAAGCAATCTTCGGACATAGTATTACTATTAATTTAGTGGCCCAAGGTGTTAGTTTTAACATCTCAATCCTAATATTTTGAGCCCAAAATATATTTTTTGAGCCCGAGATAATCAGTGTACATATCCTTAGCCAAATGCTCTAGCCAGAGTCCCAGACTCATTCATTTCAGGTACATGTGTCGTATTTCATGTCAGACTGTTCCATATTACTTGAGTTATTTTCTTTGATAATAAAAAAAAATGCATGTACTTTCTCTCATCTCATTCACTCTCTTATTTTACTCTCCTACTATTACTTCTCTCTTATTTTACTCTCCTACTATTACTTCTCAACTCCACTTAACTATGTTAAAACTCCTTTCTTAAATTTTATGCCCCAAAAAATGAGTCAAATAACATGGGAGGGAAGTAGTAGTTTGTTTTAATATCCGAATATCATCCAACCATTATGACAACATTTGATACTCCCTCCGTTCAAGATTTAAAGTCTCATTTGACTCTATACGGAATTTAAAAATGTGAAGAAAAGTTTATGAAAAAAATTAGTAAATATAAGTCTCACTTTTATATGCATAGAATAGAGTTATTAATGGTTTAGAGTTTTGGAGTCAATTTATCCAAAATGAAAAAAAATGACTTTAATTAATCCTGGATGTCATCAAATGAAAAAATGAGATATTATTTTGTGGACAGGGGTAGTATTTTTGTTGGAAAATTTTCCAAACAGTGATATGTATTAGTATGATTGAAGTTTTATCTCTTGACCAAAAAAGTCTGCATTTTATTCCAAAAGGATAAATCAATCAAGTGACTTCACAAAAAAGAGTTACTAGTATTCAGCATAAATAGTTTTATTAGTCCTCCATTCTTCAGAGTGTATTATCCAATATAAACACCACATATTTACCTAGTTAGAAATCGCGTGAACTTGTCATATCCTAATTCGTGGGCAGTGGGCTAGTTTCATTTCATCTTCTTTCTTTGTATAATTCCAAGTAGAAAACAAAATTAATTGACCAAATGATTAAAAAATGTGACGAGCTAAGGGAAAATTGTGGTGGTATGGTGCATGTATTGAGTAAAATATGCATATTGGAATTCCAACAAAATTTTCCATGGATAAAAAAGTGGAGTAATATTAATCTGAAATTGGTGGAAGACTTTCCCATGGCTATTCTATTATAATGGTGTGGAATTTCATAACGCAAGTCACATGGAACTTAAGTGCGCATGTACGTAGCCAATTAGTACATTTGCTAATAATATTCAAATACTACTACTACTTAATTATCACTTGATCAAGACTACGTGAAAAACACATATGAACTTTATTTCCTAGCTTAGTGGCTATAGCGTAACGTGATGGATGATATGGTGTGATTATACTAGTCATAAATATAAATGTGGAACATATTAGGATATTATTCTCAATGTTTCTTGATTTTTTGTCAGTATTCGTCACATTTGATTTTTAAGTAAAGTATATTTGAAAAGTTTAAATTACTTATGTTCTCCAACGACCTTTCTTACCTTGAAATTCACATTTTCTTTGTTTTTGTAGAACATGTGTTTGATTTTTAAGTAGTGGAGTAGTATATATTTGAATAGTTTAAATTCTTCAGCATAGTATTATGCCTAACTAGGTAAATATTCAAAATAGTTTCTCAAAAGACAAATATTTTCTCAAAGTTTACTGTTTCTTGCTTTTGTTCGTACACATGATAGATTTTGGAGGTGCTGTGGTGTGGAATAAATAAGTGATGTATAAATGTGTGCATAAAAAAAAATTCCTTTGAATGCATGTTGCCCTGACTTTATGAATTTGCAATCACTATTACTCCACTTTATCAGTGTGTACCCTCGTAAATTCTCATTTCTTAACAGTATGCAAATTACATTTAAAATGGAGTGTAAATTTATCACTGTGTAATTGTGATAGTCAGACATGATAATGAATGGTTATTTTTTTATTTTGATGAGCTAATTTTGAAAGGATTGACACTTTTGTTGAGGGTACTACTTGTGTGCATGAGCGTCTTGTCTAAGTGTCTGATTTCCTATATCAATTCCGAATTAAATTTTGTTTCCCCACTTTCATATATATAGTTGGAGAGTCCTTTTTTCTTGAGTTGTATCTTGGTATAAAGACATAAACTACCAATTGGTGATAAAAGGAGTGGGTCATGAGACTTATATAGTAGTTTTAGTTTTCTCTTGACATTGATGTGAGATAGTAAAGTTATATGATACTACTATTTTTTAGTTTCAAGGTGAACATTGGAGGGGTTGGATATTTTCCTGATCAGGTGGACCACTGGTCCAAGGCCATTTTTTTCGGTTTCTGTCTAGATATATTGTTGGGTCAGTTAAATTCAACCAAGTGATCACTTGTTATATCTTAGTACATTTATTCATCTCACTCATACATGACACTATTATCTTCTCTAATGATATGAACATTGTCATTTGCTTCCCCTCTGTGTCGCGGCCGTGTGTTGCATTAGCCCCACCGTGATGACACTTGCTCAGCCCCTCCACACCCTTGCATACTGTCTCTTTGTGGATTTGGGAATGTATATATAGAGTAGTGATATACGGCCAGTGTCCATTAAATATATAACTAGAGAACAAATCACAGCCACAAGATCAAGAAAATTAAGGGCTAGTTTTAACACATGTGATTTTCGAATTTGAAGGAGAAATCAGTTCACTCTATCACAAATTTACTTCACTATACAAGGCGGGGTATAATGGACATTTCACAAATAAAATTAGGGTTAACAATTGAAATATTTTCTCATTACGGAATTCAATCTATCCCGCCATCATTCCTCTTCCCGTCTTCTCCTTCTTCACCTATTCTCGAAATTTCGTCGCCGTCTTCCCGTCGCTGCTACGCCGGTCTTGCCGATTTTGCTCCAGCTTTCGGAGTCGATCCCACTCTGCCGCTGTACTCACCAACATGTCAGTTGTCGTCGTCGTATTACTGCCCGGACAGCCCCCACCTCCTTTTGATTTGGTAAGTTCTCAAAATTTTGGTTTTGATTCGCAGTTGACGTTTTGTTGAATTAGGCTATTATTCAGCAAACATTGTTGAGAATCTGGACATAAATAGTTCACTTTGTAGCATGTTTAGTTCACTAATGACTCGTTTTTATTTCACTTTGTAGCATGTTTTGTCATTTCAGTGAAGTATTTTGATCATATAGTGAAGTGAAGTGAGCATATAGTGAAGTATAATTTGCTTTCATATAGTGTATTGTTTTGTCATTTCAGTGAAGTATATTTAGCATATAATGAAGTAAATTGAGCATATAGTGAAGTATAATCTGCTTGCATATAGTGTACTGTGTTGTCATTTTAGTGAAGTATGATGAACATTTTGTGAAGTAAATTAAGCATATAGTGAAGTATATTATGCATATATTGAAGTATTCGATACTTAGAGTGAAGTGTTTGTGATCCATGCTTATTATGCACTATATTTTCATCTCGGTGAAGTATAATGTGCTTAGAGTGAAGTATTTCATGGTTAGAGTGAAATGTTTGTGATGCATGCTTATAGTGATCTATTTTTTTATCTAAGTGAAGTAAAACGTGTTTAAACTGAAGTATTTCATGGTTAGAGTGAAGTGTTTGTAATGCATGGTTATAGTGTTCTGTAGTTTCATATTAGTGAAGTAAAACGAGCTTAAAGTGAAGTATTCCATGGTTAGAGTGAAGTATTTGTGATCCATGCTTATAGTGCACTATTTTTTCATCTCAATTAAGTAAATTTTGCTTAGAGTGAAGTATTTCATGGTTAGAGTGAAGTGTCTGTGATGCATGCTTATAGTGATCTATTTTTTCATTTCAGTGAAGTAAAACGTGCTTAGAGTTAAGTATTCCATGGTTAGAGTGATGTGTTTGTGATGCATGCTTATAGTGCTCTGGCTTTTCGGTCTGCGTCAATCGAACTTTATCTTCTGATTCTTAAGTTGAATTATTTACCGGCAAATCGGATGAGGAATCGTTGAATCTAGGGTTTCTGATCGGAACATGATTAAAGTGAAATATTCTAGTGTTAGAGTGAAGTGTTTGTCACCCATGCTTATAGTGCTTTGTTTTTCCATTTCACTGAAATAAAACATGCTTGGAGTGAAGTATTCTAGTGTTAGAGTGAAGTGTTTGTCATCCATGCTTATAGTGCTTTGTTTTTCCATTTCAGTGAAGTAAAACATACTTAGAGTGAAGCATTCTAGTGTTAGAGTGAAGTGTTTGTGATCCATGCTTATATTGCCCAGTTTTTTTTATTTCAGTGAAGTAAAATGTGCTTAGAGTGAAATATTCCATTGTTAAAGTGAAGTGTTTGTGATCCATGCTTATAATGCTCTATTTTATCATTCCAGTGAAGTAAAACGTGCTTAGAGTGAAGTATTACATGCTTAGAGTGAAGTGTTTGTGTTCATGCTTATATTGCTCTATTTTTTCATTTCAGTGAAGTAAAATGTGCTTATAGTGAAGTATTCCATGGTAAGAGTGAAGTGTTTGTAATACACACTTATATTGCACAATTTTATCATTTCAGCGAAGTAAAATGTGCTTACAGTGAAGTATATTACATTTACATCGAATCGTATAATGCTTACAGTGAATCATATTATACTTACAGTGAAGTATATTTTGTTTATAGTGTGAGTGTTCTGTTTTGCCATTTGAGTGAAGTATATTATGCTTACAATGAATGAAGTATATTGTGTTTATAGTGAAGTATATATTGTTTATAGTGAATTGTTTTGGCTGTATATTTAATTTTATTATTAATCTTTTTTTTTAATTTGTATAAATGATAGGACAATTTGTTAATCTTTCGAAAGCCGCTAAAAAAAGATGAAGAGAAAGATCTAGAGCAACAAAGCAGAGGCTAAGTTGATGATTGAAACCTTGGCGTTTGAAGGCGAAGATGATACCACACTGATATAGTGCTTCATTTAGTCCACTATAAACCCTATTCGGTTCATTTAAATTCAATAGTCAATTCATAACTAACATTGATATTCTGTTTAAATTTTTATCTCTTTAGTTCATAGCTATGTAGTTTCAGTTGATTTTAACTTGTAGCTATTTTGTTATAAATGAAATAGTACTTGTTATTTATCTTACATAAAATATAGTTCACGAATGAACAAACATAAAAGTGAATAAAAGTGAACTAATTCGTACTTACAGTGAGCTAAAATATGTTCGAAGTGAACTAATTCGCACTTATAGTGAACCCCAAAAATAAGTTTGCAATGAAATAAGTATATAGAACGAAAAAAAAAACATATGACATGTTTACTTCACTGTATGGTATGCTTCACAATATGATTCCTTGTAAGCATTATATACATCACTATAAGCATTGTACACTATAATTGTATGTACAGGTAATATACTTCACTATAAATAAATACTAGTTCATTATATGCACAATATACATCACTATATTCTTAATATACTTCACTGAATTAAAAAAATAGTACACTATAAGGCATGCAGAATATACTTCATTGTAAAAATATACTAGTTCATTATATTCACAATATACATCACTATATGATCAATATACATCACTGAAAGCATATACTAGTTCACTATAGGTACAATTTACTCCACTGTAAGCATACACTAGTTCACTATATGCACAATATACTTCACTGTAAGCATATACTAGTTCACTATATGCACAATATACATCACAATATTCACTTCACTATAAGAAATATTCACATCACCATAAGAAATGTTTATTTCACTATAACAAATATTCACTTCAAATGGTGTCAGTTTAAGCCATATATTTATGCACCATTGTACTTCACTATAAGTCTTATTTATTTCACTATAAGAAATATTCACTTCATAATGTCTCAATATACGAGCTAACTGTTATACTTCACTATAAGAAATATTCACTTCATAATGTCTTAGTTACTGATATATGCCATACACTTAGGAACAGTTATACTTCACTGTAAGTGAGATTTACTTCACTATAAGAAATATTCACTTCATACGAAGATGAATCAGATTCGAATTAGGCTTTGTCTAGAATTGGTATCGAGTCCATTTGATCGATTGAAGACATGTGGCCTGTGTGAAATAGCAAATTTGCGGATCGTGAAATTGACAATTGACGATAGAGAAATCAGTTCTTGCGATGAAGAATCGGCAATTGATGATGGAGATTGTTGAACATGAGCGCGAGCTATGTAGATTGTATAATTGGCTAGGGATATCACAACAAATCAATGTGAGTGATGGAGATAGGAAAAATCTCAGCATTAGCGATAAAAATCTATAGAATCTGCGTGAGTATAGCAAATTTGCAGATTCTGAAATCGAAAATTGACGATGGAGTAAATCAGTTCTTGCGATGAAGATTCTTCAATTGGCGATGGAGATTGTTGAGCATGAGTATGTGCAATGGAGATTACAACAAATTAGTCACGGAGCAGGAGGCGACGAGGGCACATGTGTAGAGATATTGCCGGTGCCCGCGAGAGGAGGTGAGCCATACTCCGCGAGAGGCAGACCGCAGGAGGGGGCCACATATAGGGAGGCAGCCGTGAGAGGCAGGCATGCCGGAGGAGGGTGTCACCGAAGAGGAGGTGCAAGTGTGCTCCGCCACCTCCGTCGTGAGAGGAGAGAGTGTGTGTGTTTGTGTGTGTAAGCGTGAATAGTGTGTATGTGAAAATATGAGAACAAAGTTGATTTCCTAAAATACTCCTACGCAATTTTTATTAACTAAATTTTTTTACTTATTTTAGACATTGGATTAAGATAACATGTGGCTGAGATTTATTCTCTAGTTATACACTTAAAAATAGTTAGACTTTGATCACTCCTCTATATATATGTACTCTCTTAAGTGTCATTATTAGTGGCATACACGTACTGAGAATAAGAAAATCATGTTGTACACATTAATTGGCTTCATCAAATTTTTGTACGTGAAAAATTATTTTTTATAGATGAGGACATTTATAATGGGAGAAGCCAATATAATATAAGTCACGAATGATAATTAAATGAAGCTACGTAGAATTTAACTTGGGTGGTCTACATTTAGAACTACTCCACTATTCAAAACAGTATAACTTTCACTATACAAAATATAGTAGTAGCATCTCACACACAAGTATTGTAGTAGTATCTTAGTAATAGTACATAATTTGCCAAATACTAGCAGTTAATTATCTGTTGTTGGTATCCTCTCTCGTCTCCTTTTCCTGCCGGCGTTGGACGGCGGCGACGTTTTCCCGGCTTCAAACGGAAAATTCAAAATAGCCTTTCTGCCCCTCATCTTGAAAGCAGCAGAGTCATATGCCCTTGCCGCATCCACATCGGTGTCATAAGTCCCCAGCCAAACCCGGCTCCCTTTCCTCGTCGGATCCCTTATCTCCGCCGCATACTTCCCCCACGGCCTCCTCCTCACTCCCCTGTACCGCCTCCCCGCACTGTATTCCATTTCGCCTTTCACCGACTCCGGCTCCTCCTTAATTATCTGCAAATCATCCTGGGCAACCGGAGATTTGAGATCCGACCCGGATGAAGGAGACTCGATTTCTGAGAAACAGAGCGTAGTCACGTTGTCGAAGAAGGAGTCCGCGTCTTCGAGGAGGTGCTGCCGGATGAGCTCCAGCATGCGCGATGATGCGTTTGAGGCTGTCATACTCACGCATAGATTTTCTAGTTAGTGATCTGAGAAAATAAGTTTGGGGAGATGAAAGATATAAATATGATGAAGGCCTTGGAATTTTATTCCACACGAAAAAGATAAGTACACAGTGTTTTGGCGAGGATGATGGCTGCATTGTTAAATATCTTACGGAATTTAAATTATAAAAATATTACTTTTCTAAATAATTTGGATTGGCTGGAATTGTATAACGACATGTGCAGCTGTTCGGTGATAAAATGCATCGTTTTCGCAAGTGGGATGTGAATGTGATGATGGATGTATATGACGGCTCCTGCCTAAACTCCGGTTTAAGGAATTTCATTGCTAATGTTTCGTTTTCTATTGTTTTTACCGGACTCATCAATTCTCAATATTTTTATATTTATATTACTGGTCCCACGTTGATATTATTTCTTTTTTCCACATCCTAATTTCTAATAATTGAATTGTCATTAATGTTGAATGATGAGAATGTATCCATTACCAATTTTTATTTCTATTAGACGACGAAAAATTGTGTTAATAACAATTTATATTTGTCTTATTTTAAACTAAATTAATACTAGTATAAAATTATTTTAATTAGTGAACTAATTATTATAACCTTCAAATTCAATTTAAAGTTGAACCATAAATAACAGATTAACAGAAAATTACCAAATGCTTTTAATTGTGAATTTAATTTTTGGTTGATACTAAAAATAATGTAATACTTGGTGCATTTTTTTTTGTTCGATATTCGACAATGAAATCATAACATGGAACTAGTTATTGTTTTCATTATCAATCAATATTGTATCATAAAATAGATGAACATAATTTAGTTGTGAATCGAGAATCGAGTAGGACTGAATAGTAGAATTTGGTGGTGTTCGATTTGCTAGATAAAATAATACCAAGATACTACAATTTAGTAGGGATGTCAGTGCAGCCCACAATTCGTGGGCTGGTCCGAATAGCCTGCCAAATTTATATGGTTAGGGTTGAAAACTTATAGCTCGATAAATATACAACCCGATTAGCCCGCACTCGATTAACCCGCACCCCGTTAGGGCCAGACCCGAAACCCGATGAAATTTCTATTGTTCTATTTATTTGACTTATAATTCGTCACTTCATTGATTATTTTTATAATATACATAACTACAAAAATAACTTTCAATTTTATACTCCTTCCGTCCTAGATAATTTGTCCCATTTTTCCATTTCGGTCCGTCCCACATAATTTGTCGTCATTTCACTTTTTACCATTTTTTGTAGTGGACTCTATATTCCACTAACTCATTTCTACCCACATTCCACTAACCTTTTCAACTCACTTTTCATTACATTTAATTTCTTAAAATCCGTGCCCGATCAAAATGAGATGAATCATCTGGAAAGGAGGGAGTATTAAATATATTAAATTACTATTAATATAATAATAGATAAATGAATTAGAAACTTCAAATTTACTATAAAAAATACATAAATTTCTAAAACATGCTTTAAATTTTCTTGAAATATATTTATACTTCATTTTGCACAAATCTCAAATATTAATATTTGTTCATGTTTATCTTTAAGTTTAAGCATATATCTCAAATTATCAAATTTATCATAATTAAATATTTTTTATTATATAAATATAACTAATTTTCATCATTATTTATTGGATTGATCGCATGTTAATTTTATCGGTAGCAGCTCGATTAACCCGTTGGGCTAGCCCGAAATCCGAGCTTTTAGGGTTAGGGTTGAACTCTTATAACCCGAAAAAAAATCACAACCCGATTGACCCGCACTCGATTGACCCGAAACCCGATGGACTGGCCGATTGACATCCCTGCAATCTAGGATTGAGTTGTGAGATTATTTAGTCACATGGGTTAACTATGACTCATTATTCCATGATTATCTATCTAGCATTGAATTGTGAGATTGAATCTTATGAACAAACACACTAATATTTAATACTCCTTTTAATATTGTTACGTACATAGTTATATTTATCAAGATTTCTAATTAAAGCCTAACATCCCACCCTGTTTTTAATTGGCAGCGCAAAAATTTGGTGTCGAAAGTGCGACCAATCTCGCTTGGAAACAAATTTTAATTTATCAGATTAAATAAGAAGCCAAGTTGTGGTGGATAATCAGTTCGTACCTACTTGTAGTATGGACTCTGGAGGTGACCTCGATATTTTATCACAAGTCTTCACTTAACTAAAGTCATCCCAAACACCCAATTATGGAGTGGGCCTTTTTGAACTAACCACCGGAGAAAGTGGATAGATAAAAATGATGGTCCTACTGGTATAATTCATGTATTCTATAAAAATAAAAATTTTAGATGTATCATAAATTGTAATGTGAAAAGTTGGTAGTATTTAATAGAAGAGATATAGAAAGAAAAATTATTGAAATATATTATTAGTTGAGAATTTGATCCACCGCCTCGTTAGAAATAAAAAATTGTTGAAAATGAATATGAACTAATAGTAGTAGTAATTTTTTTTGGAAAGAGACCGAAATAACAAAAGTAAACGATTTTGTAAGACAAATGGAGTAATATTTATATAAGATTGGACAAATAAAATAATCTTACTTTTTAGTAGTAATTTCTTTTTGTTTAATTTTTGGATCAATTTAAATTTAGGAGGAGTCAGTGAGACAATGACATCGATACCAATCCTGAATTTTTGAATTGTGACCTATTTTGAGAGCTAACTATCCCAATTTATTAGATTCACGCACTCAATTAAGTGAGGTCTTTCGTTCACAATTTGAATATCAAAAGGTTCAATGATAATTGATACTAGTTGATAATCAAGGGTGATAACCTACTTTTTAACATATAAGATTCACGCCAAAAATATATCCAAAGTAAAAGGTGTATAGTATACTCCCCCTTTCTATATTATAAGATGGGATTATACTAGAACGGTGGAACCAAAGTAGAAAAAAGAGGAAAATAACGTACCAAAGCAAACACTCGAACTCGATGGGTTAGGTGTCAATAACACTATGGAGCAAACCTCTACATCCAAGGGTGTTTTTTTGTTTTTCTTTCACCAAAATGAGTAAATCCCAGTTCTGCTCATCTAAGTATATTTTGAGAGAGATTGAAAGAAAGAGTACTCAACTGTTGACATCCAAAATCAAGTTGAAATTGCAAAATGAAATATTCTTCTCGATTTAATAAGAATTTTTCTCTAACAAATGTATGGCAATATGATATCCAACCCAGCTGCACCTAAAAACAAGGTACGTAATCATCTTAGCAATTTGATTTCTTGCTTCTTCTATGTCCTGTATGAGGGGTTGTAATTGAATGCAGCAACTACGGGCACAACATTCCAAACTGAAGATACAACAAGTTTAAATGGCAAAACTAAAATTGGCCTATAAATCAGCATGCCTTCGAATTTGAATGTGATGAGCAAGTAAAATTGGCATATAAATCGGCATGCCTGAAAAGCTTCAGGAAAACCACTTTGAGCTCGGGCAATTACATCAATATGGCCTGTAATACATCGGACGCCTATACCTCGGAACCCTCCTGCACATAAAAATATCAATTCAATTCAAATTATTAATGAAATAAGTAATTCATAATTACTTTAAATTCCAATCAGAAATAAAGTCATAATTTTGGGCCTTTTTTAGCGCAAAGGGTATGAGCGCCGCGCACCCAAGAATTCTCCAAATTTTAGAGTACTATAAAACAAATTTTTAAGCACCAAAAGTTCAAGTCGCTAATTAAGATCCATACTAGGGCAAGCACAAAATATCACTCCATATAAAGGAGTGCTCAAAATATTATTTCAACATGACATATAAAACTTAGCCTAAGACATAATTATATCCTTTGCTTTCTAAGCCACAAAAAGGAGTTCAGTATTTCTTACCCGTAGGTATAAGGAGGGTAGGCATAAGGCGCAGGCATATAAGGCCTTCCAAAATATGGACTTGGGTGTCTCCCTCGGTATTGCTTCATTCCGGGAATATTAGTTCGTTTGGCAGACACCTGTTCAATTCCAAATATATAATCAATTAAAATTATTCATTAAGCTCTGCTACCATACCAAGCAAAAACCAACCTTCAGTTGACGACCATTCAACTCTGTTTCATTGAGCAGTAGAGCATTTTGAACAGCCTCGACTTCCACAAATTCTACGTATGCAAAACCTTTGGGCTGCCCAAACTTATCTGTCAAAATAGTTACCCTATTGACAGTCCCACATGACTGAAAATGTTGTTGTACCTCCTCAGGTGTGCATGAATAGTCAACCTGTATAGGGATAAGAATATGCTCAGCTTTGTTTGCATACATAGAACTGAAGCACAAGTCTTTTCTTGATGCTACAAAGTATGGACATCTGTAACACTATCACTCCCACCTTGGTCAAGTTTTTCCAATGAAGTAACAACTTCTACTAGATTAATGTTGAGCTGATTCATTCAGCATTTTCTTATCTTCTATTACAACTAGCTTGGTCACAATTTAAAGAATTTTAGATACAAAATAATTCTTATCTTATGTAAAAATGAAAAACTTAAACACACAGACACATACACACAAACTAAACTGTCCTTATATATTAAAGAATAATCTATAATAGAATAGTGATGGATAAAGTTATGGAGCAAATTGAAAAATGGAAAGGACAAAATCCATACACTTGCATAATGCATAGTAGAGCATTTCAATTCTGGCATGAGAAATAACAATTAATTTTTTTATAAGCTGATCATGATATATTGCCTTGTAAATTGTGATGACCGAGAATTAGCCATAATTCATTATGATTCATGGTATATTGACCCAGTTACCTATATCGACGTCACAAATAGGAAAACGACAAATTTGTTGCATCGAGAAACATTGATTCTGGACGAAGATACAAGGACAAGAAACTCACATTACCAACATAAATGGAACGAGAATCAACTTCCTCCTTTTCAGCCTCTGTAGCAGATGCGATCGTTGAATCTTCAAACAAGCACCAGAAAAAAATATTGTGAATCATCCTTTTAATGGCATTCAATTATTCAAGTTAATAGTTAGAAACCTTATGGCGGAATGATGGCAAATAAATTCCAATAAAAACAAAGCAAGCAATAACTATGTGTATATAATCTGTGCAAGAACACTTCCTTAATCATCTAAGATTCCGAATTATACTCCTACTAGTTTTTTCACTGTTACTTGGCCCGATAGAATAAATAGAGAACTTTAATAGGAAGGTTAGTTACAGTTACTAGCACCATATTTGATCGCAAGAGAACCTTAAGGATTAATTAAACTGAAATTTCAATTTACTAAATACTACTACTACCTATTATTTAGACAGAGTTCTTTAGATAGATATTTATTGGTAGTCTTGGACTAAGCTTATGTATCAATATGGGCATCATGGAGATATCTTGACTACTTATCCGATATTAAAAATGATGTCTAGATACAAGCCTATTATTCAGATTGATGCCAACTATGCTAATGACATAACTTGAATTTACATATCTTAACTTGTGTTTCGCAAATCTTTGAAACAAAAAATTTAAAATAAAAAATCTAGTGAATCCTGAAATTACAAATATCAAGCATTTGACTAAAATCCAAGTTATCCCCTATCTTCAACATAAGATGCAAAGGATTTGCATATTTCACTTCGTATAGAAATTATCTTCGCCTCATATTTCAGCTTTACCTAATAAAGCCACGTGGGTGAAAATTCCCGACGATTGTTGTTTTAATTGAATTACTATCTAGAGATCTGGCAACAAACAATAACACCCCTCCCCCGTGTTGTGACCTATGAAAAAAGATCAAGTCTCAAATGAATTCCAGACTCCATGATTGTACCTATTGGGCATCTAATACACCAAATACATGACACAATAGAATATACCGATAACCATTATATCCATTTGTGGGCCTTCAAACATCATAGTACAAGCTCTGCAATCTAAACTTTCAAAACAGAATCCATTTACCAATTTCCATATTAGCACCAATTTTATTTGAAGGCACATTCCGTTGCATCCCGATGCACAAGCTCCGCCCTAATTAAGTTTTAATAGTAATTAAAGCCCCATTTAGGATTATTAAACCCTAGTTGGATTTAATTAGGGCTAATGCACCAAACATCCCCATGCCCTGCCCACAAGTTTTTTGCCTTTGAATTGACCCTGTCTCCTCGCACCAATTTTAATTCACCGTTTCTCTCTCCACAAAAACAACAAGTTAACAGATGAGATAAGGAAAGAAACCTTGAGTTGCGCCCATCTCTTTCTCCACTTTTTCTTGCATTTGGCGAAGCGCCCCAGCTTCTTCCTCAATCTCCTGCAATCGTTTTCTCATAGTCTCCAGCTCCTATAGATCAGAGAGCAGGCATCAAGAACACACACACACGTAGATACATAAATCTCGAGACATGCAGAGAAGCAAACAATACCTCTGATTTGGAAACGGCGGCGGCGGCTTCAGCGTCGGTAACTAGGTCAGAATCGGATTCCATGTAGGCTTGTTCGGGCACGTCGCCGCCGTAAACATCATCATCTAGCTTCTGCTGCCCTCGGAACTCCATAGCTCTCTCTTCCTCTCTCTATGGGTGTGTGTCGGTTTCTCCGTCTCAAAAGCAGATGATTTTTACCTGCGATAAATAGTCTTAGAAATAAACAATGAAACTAAACGTGAGATGGATTTTGGTTTAGAAAATCTAGCTTTCTTACTATCTTGTGAGAGGCGATTGTGTTTGGCTGAATAGGGCTTTCGCTTCAAAGTTGCAGATGAACACAAGGCATAAATGACGAAACCGCCTTTTTATCGTATGTCAAATATAAATCAATTTTGAAAAACAATTTTTATGTTTGCTGTCAATATTAATAAATTTTATACGCTTTTTAGTTTGTCGAATGGATTCGTATCATTTAATGACAAATTTTGAATGGAAATTTTTTTTTTTTTTTTGGTACATTAATATTTACAGGGTCAATCAAACAATGAAGATAGACTTCGTTTGATAGAAACAGGGTGTTTTAGTACTACTAATATCTTATAAATTCTGAAAATGTCTGCACAACCAAATTTATAAACTCGAATGAGATGATTATAGTTTTCCTAACTTTGGGTAATGCAGATGTAAAGTATGATTGGAAAAACCTCGAGGTTACAACGTAGAACCAGCTAAAGTTGTTGAGATTGAAGTGAAGGAGTAATCCTTTGATGGGGGCTCATTTTCGCATTTAATTAGGTTTTCATTGCTGTTTTTATTTTTCAGTAGACTATAATGATCTGCGGTTTGTAAGTTTTTTTTATGAAAGACGAGTTATACTATGTTTCATTTGTCACTATAATCACTTTGAAATGTTTCCACAAAGTCGATTGACACCTTATCTAGGGCGTGCTAATGAGTCAATGACCCTAGCGACAGAAGATGTTAAGGAGTGTTCACCCTTTTAGTTTCCCAATTATAATAAACCCAAGAAATGAATTATGTCTAGAAATGGAGTACCATGGCTCGTATATTTAAATCTCTACACCTTTGTTTAGTTAGCTAGTTTTGAGATGAATTATGGGCCAAACAATATCCACTTTTTGGGTTTCATAATTAAGTTTCAATGTGGAAGGAACGAATTAGCTCATTCCAAAATTCAGCATTCGTGAAAGAAGGATGAGGTAGAAAATTAACGGTGTTGGAATTTCAACATATTCTTGGTTGAGTTTTTAATGCAGATAGCAAGTCTCAACCTATTTCAAAGAAATTATCAATTCTCTCTAATTCGCGTGAACAGTGCGGGCTTTACCCTCGAAAATTAATTCGAAGACAACAAACAGTGAGAAATAATCAGATTTAACCCTATTTCCGCCATTTTCAAAGGTGAACACGTCCTTTATGGTGAGAACAACTATGTGAAGAATTAGTAAGAAGTGACGTAATTCCAAGTTTGTGTAAATTATTCTTAATTGAAGATTTTTGGCCAACATATTAACCCATAAGGAAAGGTTCTCATTTTGCTTATTTTACAATGTATGGAGTACTAATTTTTACAGAATGGAACTTTTAACTAATATTCTTTTTATTTGTACTAGAATTTAGGTTAAATGTCGTGACAGTGGATTGATACAAGGTTCTAGCTTTGGGGTTCCAATTATTTGTTAAATCACTGTAACTTTTTTTTCTTGTCGTCGCGGACGATTCGTTGCATGTTAGATATAAATGTTGTTGACAAAGTAAAATCAAGATTACGCGATACCTAAACAAAGCAAGTCAAGAAAAAGTGACGGCTGATGTGAATCAAATTGTAGTCCTTCATTGAATTATGTTAACATACTTTTTAAGGTGAAAAATGGACTCATTTTGATATATTGTATTGGACAAAAGACCAAGGTCTAAGAAAGAGAGGAGAAAGGAAAAAGGTCTGAATCTGATCAGTAATAAGCCCGTTAAGATTAATTTAAAATGCTTCTACAAGTCCACCATTGCATTCACCATCGAAAGAACATCGTGTGGATACCTTGCACGCCTCAATCGAAGCCCAATAGAAGAAGATACGGCTATTTTACGAAGACTGTGCAATACAGTGAAAAACGCACGACCGGGAGTTTAAACGCCCAACATGTGTCGAGAGTCAAAAAAAACCCCGACCAGGTGTTTTCTAAGTCGCAGATCGTGCAACCGGGCAAATGTTACAAGGCCTGTTTTCGAGCCCTAACTGTTTAAATAGCTAGGGCACGAATTCCAAATCATCTTTAGGCGGCTCGAAGCGATTTTTAGAGAGAGAAAGAGACTTTGAGTACATTTTTAGGAATAAGAAGAAGAAGCTTGAGGCTAATTATTCCATAATCTTGCCCGTATGGTAGCATTTACTTGTTCTCTTGTATTGTTGTCCGCTATGAGTTTATAGATTTTAGGGATTACTTCTAGTTTGTTGGGGGAGCTTGTAAACATGAATCCATGACTTTGTTTTGATAGATTTTCATGTTTTGATTCTTATGTTTGTCTTTATTTCAATCCACGTTGGGTTTTTCTTGGAAACTTAATTTGGTAAAGGTCTTAACTTCAATGTCTCTTTAACTTGGAGTAGAGAGCTAACATAGATAAGAAATTCTAGGCTAAAACTGATCAGGGGATAGTCTAGGGGTTTAGGGTTTAGGGTTTAGGGTTGGATCTTATGTGTTGAACGTTTGTAGAAGCCAATACCGAGCTTACTTTGGGACTGTAGGAGTGAGGGGTTGGTGAGTATAGCCTAGAAAACGTGATCATCTTATCCTATGTGTAAAATTCCACGATCAGTGATCAGCAGCGTGAGAGCGTAAAATCAACACAACTCGATAAATAATGGAAAGTAATTAGACTTTAGAAATCATGTGAACAAGCAACCCGAAACAAGCTAGGAGTAGTCTTTCCTCTTTATCGTAATTCCCTTGTATTTTTCTTTCTCGGTATTCGCTCGTCTCTTGATCAAAAACCCCAAAATTAAACTATTTTACTTTTTCTAGTTAGGTTTACTAGTTTTTGCAATTAATCTCCTCCTTGTGGGTTCAACACCTTTTATACTGCATTGCACATCTGCATAAGTAGTATTTTTAGGGAATTATAACTTATTTTGTGTACTTAAATTGCACTTTTAAAATCACAACAAGTTTTTTGCGCCGTTGTCGGGAAGGCGTTATTTGTTAGAACTTTTTGTGTTTTTCTTTTTACTTTTCTTAGTTTTATAGGTAGTTTAGTTTAGTTAAATTTTTAGTTTTTTAGTTTGTTTTTCACAAAGTTCCCGTAATCTGTATTTTTCTTGTGCAAAGATTATATCTTAGACGGAGAACGGAGTTTGTGTCGAAAGCGTGGGATGAGGAATGGAATGAGGGTGTACCTGGGGCTTCTTGGTATAATGGAATGGAACGAGGAGGGAATGGAATGAAGATGGAATGTAGTGTCATTCCATTCCATTCTTGTGCTTGGTAAGCACAAGGAATGCAAAAGGAATGATATTGTTATTCCTTGATTGACACCATTCATATATATGTGGCGATGTGTGTGTATATGTGGTGATAGTGTGTATGTGCATATGTGTTATTGTGCGTGTGTGTGCGCGCATATGCGTGAGTGTGCGTGTGTGTGTTGGTGGTGGGGTGTGTGTGTGTGATTTTTCAATTATTAAAAATTATAAAATTTTAATTTTATTATAAAATTATGATGATATTTAATATAAATATAATATAACATAATATTTATTAATTTTATTAAAATTTAAAACAAGGAGATGGAATGACTATTTTTATGAATGGTGATTCCTAATTTTTTTTTACCAACTAAAGTAATGGAATGGAGGTAGTCCATTCTCCATTCTATTCCACTAAGTAGGTAAGTGCCTTTTGAAAATTATAAATATAAAAACGCATTAACTGCAAATAAAAATTTAGGGCTATCATATGTGGCATACGTATATGCAAACAGAAATTAATGTTCCAAAGGAGGGAAAAGTAAGAATTTTTAAATGTCGACTCCGCCTCTTCACTCTGCAGTAGGATTTTGCTTGTTCATTTGATTTCCTATTTATTTCACAACTATTGATTCTGTGTCTATGAAGATTAAGAGATGAACAACAAAGAGAATGCGGTGGCTGCTCCAACCGGCGGGGAGTTATCAGCGGAGCAGCGCACTCGAATTTCCCAAAATTTCCGAGCCGCCAAGGCGCGCCTCTCTCGCAAACGCCCGTTCTCTGACCTTGCCGCCGCCTCCGATTCTCCATTCAGCATCCAGGCGTGAGTTATTTTCTTTGTCAATTTTTCGATTGTGCTAAATAATTTGAAAAATTTATGTTACCAGCCACATTCTTCTCGACATATAATTATCCAAATTCACTTGTATTGTTCGGATGTACTACTAGTGGATAATTGACTAGAAATGGAGTTTTGACTTGCATAATTTTTGAATTGTACAGGTATGGAGATGAGAGAAAAGCCAAAAGTTTAGCTGTAGCTGATGAGATTAAGAGGCATCCTCTATCCATGATATGTTCTAACATATCAACCCCAATAGCACCGAAGGGTGGCATGTTGTCGAAGAAGAGCGATGGTGCAAGAAATGGGTTATCCTGTGAGATGTTTCTAACTCCTGTTGTCAAAGCTGAACGCTCCCAGAGACTAGCTTCGAGTAATGCATATTCCTCTAAAGCTGGTTTAAATGGTGAAGGTTTTGATGTACAGAAAGTTGGTCATTCTTTGAAGGATGGATCGATTTTAAGCCCGTGCTCTACTCCATTGAGGCAGCCAGATAGATCATATGAATGCAACTCGAGTTCAGAGAGTTGCTTCATAAGAGAACCAGATTTACCTGACAAGGATGTCTCCATCTCCACATCTCATCTACTTGATGATGATTTTGACGAGTCATTTTTTGAACAAATCGATGCTCTGTGCGAACAAAAATTGTCTGATAATCCCGAAAAGGATTCTGCAATGGAGAAACTGGAAGCTGACTTTGTTATCAAGGGCTGCAAGGATGATATATCCACAACAGATGTCAACGTTACAAGTGAGATTTTAAAATCTGAAGAAATTTCCAGTTCGGCCGGTGGGCAATCATCTGGAGTCATAGAATTGGATAAATCAGCAAGTAAACTGACCAATAATATGCCTGAGGAGTATATGACGTATATCCAGTCTCTTAACGATAGGCAGCAGGAAGCAGCATGTAGTGACATCTCAATTCCATTGGTCATTGTTGCTGGACCAGGAAGCGGCAAGGTATACTCGTCCCTGAATTTTGGAAATCTATCTTCTTTACTTTAAAATGATCTCAGTATTTGGTTTCTATATCAGACATCTACTATGGTTGGACGTGTTCTGGTGCTTCTATCTGAGGTAAGCCCATCCTATGATTTATCATCATAGTCATGTTTGTTGTATGCGCTGCTCACTGACTGGCTTAACTGGTCTGCTTGGTTATTGTGCGGGTCCTGGCTGTATCTTCCATTAATTCCAGGGCATCAGTCCATCCAACATTCTGGCAATGACATTCACTACAGCTGCTGCTGCAGAAATGCGTGGGAGGATAGGAGCAATTGCTGGAAAGGGAGCTGCAAAAGAGCTCACTATCAGCACTTTCCATTCATTTTCTTTGCAACTTTGTCGCTTGCATGCGGAGAAGTATGCATTTCCCCACTCATGAAGGATAAGTTTTGGCTTAATATTGTTTTAATATGAATGTGAAGTTTTTTTGGTTGGTCGCACACTATGTGCAAAAGAACTAGGTACTTTAGTTAACAGATGGATAGAAAGTTGGCATTTGGTAATCTGCTTTTCTAATCACATCTCTTTTATTGAATGCGTTCGACCAATTTAATTAGTATTTAATATACTGAGTAGGGTGAGGTCGAGATTGGTGTTAATGCTTATTTAGCATACTAGAACTCTATCAAACGGGTAAACCATCTGATATATTAAAAACACTTTTTATATCTTAGGCATACCATGTTTGGTTTAATGATGCCAGTTCCCTATCATCCCTCTCTATACCAGATTCACTAGGCTTGGCCTTTTGTTATTGTTCGTTATTTTTCTTTCGTTTCCTGGCAATCACAGATCACTGCGAAGATATTAAAATGTACTTTCATGGTTGGCCAGGAAATCACTTCCCAATCATGAGCTTGCCCTTTTCTCAGTTAGGTGCTTTAGTTAAATCAGTACTCTACTTGTTTCATCTGTCCATTTTCCCTCTCTTTGCTTTGTTTTCCTCTTCATTTGCTTCTCATAGTTATTTAAAATACCATTTCACAGAGAGATCCTATAAGCTTTGCCTGTTATTAGGTTTTTCAATCTGATTTGAAAGGTTTCAATCAGACATATCAAATGTATGCATGGCAACTGATAAATTTCTTCGAACAGTTAACCAAGTTCAGTATCCAGTCTTATTTGTTTCAGTCAGCCTATTAGTGAGAAAATACATAACAGATTGAGGTTGAATTATCTGCCACAACCTTTATTTGGCTACCACATCTTCTTGAGTTTAAGATCATCCACATTCTTTGTGAAAACTGAAATTTGATGCCTTAAAATCTTTCAATAATATGTATTTGTCTGCCGTTATGTTCTCTGACTTACAAATGCTAGAAGTTTTATGGACACCTGTTAAAATTGTTGGACTTATTCCATAAGATGCATGACTATGGTCAAATTTTGGATTAATAAAAAATTGGACATTGTATATACTACTAAAGCGTGACAAGCTTGAATTTTGTTCAATTTTATTGAATTTAATCGGAACTCTGAAGTTCCCTCATCTTCAGTTTCTAAGCTGTTTGATGGTATTTAAAGCTTAAATTTTTTTAATGAAAATATGTCTACTGGAATAACACATGATATTATCCAATAGGTTAGGTCGAACCCCTGAGTTTCTAATATATGGGCATGGACAACAGAGAAAAGCTATCATAGAAGCTGTCCGCTTGTTGGAGGACGAGAAGAGAAGGGACAATCCCGAGCTTTGCAAGCTTACTGAGTTGTCTGATATTAATTCTCCAAAAAATTTTAAGGACAAGTCAAAGAAATGGCTCAAGTTTGTAACTCAGGTTATGCGTCTGGACTGTCTGTTACCTTTTTAAAATTTTCATTATACATTTTATGAACAATAGTTTACTCAATCTTATTGATTATTAATGTAGTAGACTGGTAGTATGAGAATTAAATTTATCTTAGACCACCACAAAATCCTTCTAGTCACAGAAAATAGAACATACTCCTATATGAGTGAGGAATTCAGTGCAATTTCATAAATGTCATGAACATAGACGAGTCCATGATTATTGTAGGTCGTAACAGCCGTTAAGGGTAATGTGCTTAGATACAGCCTCATGATCAAATAATTTTTCTTCACCCACTTTATATATCAGGCCAAAGCCGCTGGAAGATCACCTGAAGATTTTCATAAAATTGGTGATGAGACTGGAGTAAGCATCCTTGAAACAGTTTTTGCGGTTAATATGTACCTTTGTTTTGCCTTTGAACCCAGCATTCTATGTATTTTCTATCTACTCCAGGCAACTATTCTTCGGAATTATGAGGACATTCTAAAATCTTGTAATGCACTAGATTATCATGATTTTATCAGCTGTTCTGTGAAGCTGTTCACTGACTTTCCAGAAGGTTTGCACCACCCAACCATAGAAAATTGGAGCATGTTCTGATTTATTGACTTTTATTGACTGATATTTGCTTTTGACTGAAGTACTCGTGGAATGTCAAGAAACATGGAAAGCGATTGTGATTGATGAGTTTCAGGACACAAGTGCTATGCAATATAGCTTGCTTCGAATTCTTGGATCCCACAAACGTATAACAATTGTTGGTGATGAAGACCAGGTGTGTACATCCCTCCAGTTTGAAACTAGAAATCATTTTCTAAGATTCTCCCTCTAACCTTGTCAAAGACATTTTAACTAATCAACCTATCTCTATAGTCAATTTTCAGTTTCAACGGTGCTGATGTATATGGTTTTGATTCATTTAGAAAAGATTTTCCAATTTACAAAGAGGTAAGTTTAATATCAAACTTTCCTGGTTCCCTAGTATCCAACCTATTCATTCATTAATAAGATAATAGTACAAATTTTGAATTTTCAGGTGCCATTAAACTATTATCTAATCATTTTTGTAGGTAAGATTAAATAAAAATTATAGGTCCACACGATGTATCGTGGAAGCTGCATCATGTCTTATTAGAAATAATATAAAACGGTGCAATTCAAATGAAGTTCAAACAGCAAATTCCTCTGGATCAAAGGCAAGCCAGCATCCTTAAAAGACACTCAGTCTTGCCCTTTCATATAGTACTAATTTAGATGGGTTGAACAGATAACTATTAAGGAGTGTTGCAATGAAGAGGCACAGTGTGCTTTTGTGGTTGACAAAATATTGGAAGCTGGATCAGATGGTTCATCTGCTAAATGCTCCTATGGTAATATTGCTGTTCTCTACCGGAGGCAGGTTAAGTTACTTTCTTTGATGCTTTAATTTGTAATAAAGAGCAGTGTCTGGCACAAGTTAAAGTTTTCCAGCCTTTATAAAATTTACTCGTCCACTCTCATGTGCAGGTGACAGGGAAAATATTCCAAACTGCATTTCGCAATAGAAAAATTCCATTTAACGTCCACGGCGTAGCTTTTTATCGCAAAAAGGTAGCAATATTTATGATTTACTGTCAAATTCTGTTACATTCCTTGTTTGTTTCCTGAATTTCATTTACGTGGAAAACAAAGGCTATATACTGGAGTTCCAAGGATTTGCCAACCTTAAGTTAATCATCTATGGTCTTGGAGATAAATTCATAAATCAAAACTAAAGAAATCTGCCAGCTGTCGATTGCATCACCCCATTTTACTACAGGATTATCTGTTTGGTTATGTAAAGCAGTAAAGTAAAGACATATAGGAGAGCAGAACATATTGTTTTGTTCACACCAGGAGTGTCTCCTATATATATAGGAAGTAGAAATCTAGCTGTACTACTTGGTTAAATCTATTCGTAAAATAGCAATAGATTAATAAGAAAAAAGAAAACCTATATACAAATGTTCTACTATATTCCCACGCAAGCTGGATCATAATATATTTATCATGTCCTGTTTGATACAAATTTTTGAGAAGCGACGGGCTGGTGAAGATACAGCATATGGTGCGATGAAAAAGTGAAAGGAGTATTATAGTACGACTCATTGTGTACTTGCGAATAAAATGACAGAAAACCTCAATGTGATAAGTCCTCTCATATAACACCGAGTTATTTGCAATGTAGATTGGTTTTTTTGTTATCAAAATGCATACATAAAGGTTCATCGATAGCGAAGCCCAATTCCTCAAGCAAACTCTCCTTGTTTGTATCATATCATGCTCATGATATGGTCTCATGGTGGTGGCATGCTTCTCTCATTCTTCTGTTTAATTATGCAAGTTTTGTCATATAACTAGGTAATCCGGGCCATTATTGCCATGTTGAGTACTGCATTTCCTGGCTGTGATGATGGACCATGTCGTCGAGCATTTAAGGCCTTACTTCCTTTCGATAAGGAGGAGAAAAAAAAGGTATCTCTTTCTCAATTTGTTTCACTGTACGTATCACTTATCAGTGCCATCTTTCAAATTCTAGGATCTATGTTTAGTGACAAGTCCAATTCTAATATTTACCTGTCCCTCTTTCCTTCAGGTAATTGAACACGTTGACAAGATTTCAGCAAGAAGGAAATGCAGTTTTACTTCAGTAGCACGTGAAATATTTAGATCAAAAATATCGGGAACATTTAAGAGGTATGTCTTATAAGTCTTTCTCATGATCTTTTACAATGTAAATACTTCTGTCAGCACATTTTAATATTTATAGTTTAGATTAAGAGGTACAAGACTACAAGAAAGTAGCAATCCACACTTACTATCTTAACTCTTTCTCATGAAAACAGACTTTCTACAATGAAAAATGTTGTTTTGCACATGCTTATGTTTGTCCTTTAGATTTAGAGGTGCAATCCAGAATAATCCTTGACTTGTTTAACTTAGGATGGAAATGAGGGTACAATGGATAATGATGAGGAGGGTGATTTGATGGCTTGTAGTATACTCCCTCCGTCCCCGAATACTTGACACGGTTTGACCCGGCACGGGTTTTAAGAAATGTAATGGAAAGTGTGTTGAAAAAGTTGGTGGGATGTGGGTCCTACTTTTAAAGTATTAGTTTTATAATAAATGTGAGTAGGAATGAGTTAGTGGAATATGGGGTCCACTACCAAAAATGGAAAAAGTGAACTGTGTCAAGTATTCGGGGACGGACCGAAATGGCAAACTGTGTCAAGTATTCGGGGACGGAGGGAGTATTTTATATTGATAAAATAAATATTGTAAATAAATTAAGCGTATTTTGGACATGTACATATCACATTCGTATTTCATTTGCTTTCCCCGGCTTGTTAGATAAGAATTATTTAGTATCTTATATTTCATTGTTTATGCATTATCTCACAGAAAGTGCGTGAGAAAAAGCCTTCTAAGTATAATTCCTTTGTTTCCTAACTATGAAATCCATTGTTTTACAAAAGCAAGTATGGATGCCGCATTCTGCAGATTTTTTGAATCACTTTTACTAGCTCTAAATACAAGTTAGTTTAAATGCGTATATCTTTTGGTTGATTCATAAAGTATGTAAAGTCAGTATAAATGTTAATTTATTTCAATTCTGCTAATTGACCTCAGGAGTCAACTCACACAAGGGCGTAAGGTGTTGGACACTTTGGACATGATATCAAAGCTTGTTTTAAGGGTAAGTCAACTTCATGAGTTTGACTAGCCTATTTTGATGTGCAAACCATGATTTTCTCCATATTTTCTTTCGATTGTGTCTTATCATTCGCTACGTCTGTGCTTGCAGGAACAGTCAATTTCTGCTGTTATCACTTTTGTAGCAAACATGATACCTCAGGTTGGTTTTGTTGCATGCAGAAATGAAATGATAAGTAGCTATACATTTCTTTGTTTTTGGTATATACGTTCTGTTGTTTAACATTTTTTTGGCCTCAAGCACCAAAAGTCAATGAATCACTAAGTTACTGTACTTGCTCTTTTGTTGTGCTGTTTTTTGTTCTAATATGTGGATGACTTAGAACTTGTAACCTTGAGAATACTTGTATAACTTTGTTCTACAATGTCAGATTTTTGTTCTTTGTTTATTATTACTATTATCTTGAAAATGCTAAACATACAGGGGCTTCCAGATGTTTGTGCATTAAGCATTATCTGAATGACAATAACCTTTTGAATGCACAAATGATTCTCTTACTATACTGTCTCAGCGACACGTGTTCATTTCTATCATTGCTTTTGTAGAAATACCTTCTTGAACAGCGAGCAGTGTGTGATGTTGATGGAGGCAAGTTGCTGAATGAAGATAATGATGTTCGACCGGTGAGCACAAACATTTTCTTCTTAGTAATTTTAGGGTCAATTATAATGTATAGTCTAAACTCAACCAAATTTTAATTTATAGCCTCAACTTCAATTTTTTTTGTATAGCCTGTACTTTGAAAAATTGAATAATTATGGTCAGCAACAACAACGTCAAGTTTGCAGCTAAGTTTTGATAAGATTCGTTCGACTGATGTCTGAGCTTTGTCACAAATCCGACTGAAACAAATTTTTCTATGAACTGTCGGAAATTAGCTGGGAACTTGACACTTTTTTGTTGTTGGCCATAATTAAACAATTTATCAAAACTCAGACTATAAAAAATAAACTGAAGTTGAGGCTATAAATCAAAATTCTCTATAAGTTTGGGCTATGAACTATAAAAATCCATTAATCCCTACTTACAATTTGTTGTGATCCAATTTTGCCAATAAAATTTTGGCATAATAGAACATAATCCTTGAGGTTCACCTATATTTTGAAAAAATTCTTATCTTTATTATGGTTTACCTTTCACAACATGCATTTCCAATAACACATGAAAAGATTCTAACTTCATAGATAGAAGCGGTAAGAGAACTTTGTTAATAGGTTAACTGAATATCAATCATCCATTTCATCAACCAGCATACTATACGATCCATAATATTTTATTGTCTTTTAGACAACAGTATCTATATATGTATTATTTATATGCACTCATAATATATATGCAAATGTATATGCAATTACAAATGCATACATAGGAAATGATTCAAAGTCCTATTATGAGAACTGTGAACTGCTGTAACTGGCATGTTCAGTGCTGTAAATTGTACATGTTATGCAATAAATTGACTTCACGTTATATATCGGGCTTCACGATTTTTGCTGAGTACGCAAAGTTAATGTATAGTACAGCACGTCAACTATTGCACTAAATGTGTAAGTTACTGCATTATTCACAATTATCACTGCATACATAAATGAGATGTACATTTGGTGAGAGGATGAACAATGCTTGGTGGTTTCTTTTTCATTGTTGCAACTTATACTATTTGTATTTTACCCTGTATATGAATAAGTTGCATCAATAATTTTATATTATCACATCTTGGATCTTTTACTGTGAATGTTTTGTTTAATATTTCCCTGATACAATTCTTAAGTAGAAGTAATTATTTAGGTGTTATTTGAATTGGGCATTACATTTTAGATATTTTGAGCTTCTTATATTAAATCAACCAACAGGTGCGATCTATAAGATACAAATATTAAGTACATTATCCATAACTCTTGATGACATTTGAGTGTTTTTGTATTATCTAAAAACTGTTAAGCCTCACAAGCAGTTTGGTACTTATTGCTAAGTATTTCATGGGCTAATAATCTTGCAGCAACATGGAGAACTTATTGGTTGAAGCGTAGAGCATATCAATTTGTAGGTAAAGAAATGTAATCAGTTTTTCCTGTGGGTGCAGGTGTTACAGTATCTTCTAGATGATGTGTCCTTGTTTTTGACAACAATACACAATGCTGAAGAATTGGGTAACTGTAGTGCCACACAGGGGAAAGGTTGCATGAGCACACTAAAAGCTTTTCTTGACTATATCTCTGGTCGGGAGAGTGAAAATTTTCAATCAAGAAAGCATGATAATGAAGACTCTGTAACCCTAACTACAATCCATCAGGTTCTACTGCATTATATTTTAGTATTGTCCTTCTATATGATGCTTTCTCATGCTCAGCCTTCCAACTAACCCATTACTTTCTGTTTTATCGTTTCTTCATTTTGTATTTTCAATTGCAGTCAAAAGGTTTGGAGTGGGACACAGTTTTTATTGTAAAGGTACCAATTGAGATTTTATCTCAAGTTTCTTCTCATGCTGTATAGTCATAATGAAAATAGTTTTCAGAAAGCTGCTAACCATAATTAATTATGTCATATTTATTGCTTATGGTCCTCCTGTTTGGTTACTCAGGCAAATGAGGCTGAGATTCCCTTGTTGCATGAGTATAATGGAATTCTAAATGAGAATGATGTCTCGGTTGAGGTAAAATTCTAATTTAAATGTCAAAACCTTTCACATTTTGTAAAAAGCTTTATTGCATGAAATAGAACACCATTTACCAAAATTTGCAATTTAACATTTTAATATTTCACAATTACAACATCGTCGACCTTTTCATTTTTTTTACAACATGTACCACTATATAATGTTGTTCTGCCAATGAAACATGTGGATGTTGTAATTACTAAAAATAAAAAAGTGGTGTTGTAATTGCAATTTTTTACAAACCATGCTACAGTGGCATTTCTGGTAAAATCATGTCATTGTATGCAATTAACCACCTTTTAAGATTATCTTATTCAATATGAGCTGCTTCACTTTTTTAGGAAGAAAGGCGCTTGTTATATGTAGCAATGACTCGGGCGCGCAAAAATCTTATCCTACTCTATGTCATCATGGATTCTAATTGGCAGGTGGAGTCAACAAAGAGCTTTTGAGATCTCTTCTACTTGTTTATGGCCTTAGTTTATGAATCAAATCATTTATTCTCAGGTCATTCAGCCATCACGATTCCTTAGAGAAATTCCACGCCACCTGCTACAGAACCAGGTCTAACTTTACTTTCAATTATCAAGCGTGTTGGCACTTTATTGTATATCTACAAGTTAGACTGTTTTCAACTCGTTGTGCTGTTTCTTTATCTTCAATAGTTGATGAGGAAAACTATTTATGGTCCCTGTAAGTAAAGATGGTTAAATTGTGAAAATAGCATGCAGATATAAAACAACACCATCTAACCTTTGGACTTGAATTTGTTTTATGGTAAGTACTAAGGGATGTTAACCATTCATTCTATGAAATTAGTACTGACATACAGGAAACAATCATAGAAGTCAAAATCTAGGGATAGCATACCTTTTAGAAGTGCATTTACAAATCCTTGGTAGTGTTTTTATATGTTTTGAAGACAGATGTAAAACATGCTACAAAATCACTCCAAGCATAGCATATGCACAAACCTTAGTTGGTTTCTGTTTGATACTAGTGCAGTAGTGCTATACTACATGTTTCTTTCAGTGTTCAGTCTCATTTTGTGATAGCTGTCATTTACCTTGTGTACCTTTTCCACCCTCTTCTTGTTGTGGAACCTGCATCAACATTCATTGGGATAATGTATGGCAAATGTTCAATGCTTTATTATAGTCATGACAAGCATATGATTGCACAAATAGGGTAACAATAGAATGAATAATGGAAGTTGTTGTTGACTCCTTTCTCCTTGTATAAAAACTTCTAAGTGAGACTAGAGGTGTCAAAATGGTGTACATCTCATAACAACATTTGTCTTGTAAAGCCTATTTTGTGTTTTTGACTTTTTATGTGATCATGTTTGCGTACTTCCAGTTTTAGTTCATTTACTTATGACAGGCCTGTTTAAAACATGTACTCTCAAAATTCTGGTGGAATTCAAAGGTCAAGATTAGTGTAAAACATTCCTTGACTTTTCCGTCTACATATATGAAGTTAAACATTGCTCTTTTCGTAGTAAATATATTCCCATTAATTCTCATCCTCTTCATGAAGCGCTAAGCCTACTGAACTTGCCATTCAATTTTCACTAGATTTTGTGGACCTCTTATTTAGTGAAAATGTATTGCTAGATCACTTATATACCAACAAGACCTATCATCAATTTTCTTTCATGTAGGAAGAGCCACTTTCCGTGAGTTCAGAGATGATTCAGTGCCCAACTGAGCAAGGAGCTGCGCAGACAGAAACCCCCGACAACAATACAAAACACCGTTCTGTTGACAATTTATTGAATGAAATATGCAATGAGACTACTGCTCTGCAACAAAGTGATAATAGTAACTTTTTAAAAAGGTATTCTCTGAATGCATACCTGCAGCTGCGACATGGTAGTTCTCCTGGATATTTAGCACGTCTTTAATCCTATAGGTTTAGTCCAGAGAACCGAGCTGCTGTTTCTCATTTATTCCATCAGTGGGCGAAGAAGCCTGCGTTTCATGATCCCAAGAGATTACTCACCAAGGTAAAAGGCTCTTGACCCCTTAAAACGATCCATTTTTAATTTTTAATTACAAATTCGGCTATTTCTTTGTGTTGCATTGGGTGAATATTGTGAGAATTGGCATTGGACTGATAATTTTCTAGAAACTGAGCTGCAGTTTTCCCCAGAAGAAAATGGCATACAGTGAACTGTACTTCTACCTTTTCTTCTGTATGAAAATTGCAATTTACAAATAGTTATGTTTTAACATCTATAACTTCATCATGAAATCTTCATTTGTGTTGCTTTTCACGAGCAGTTCAATTTACTAGTTCACTAAATGAATTACTATGTTTAATATTAAGGTACTCAATATCTAATTCATGCTGATACAGGTTTCTTTTGTCATTGATGAACGCCTGCGAACAAAAAAATGTGCAAACAAGGTTGTGGTAATGGGAGTCTTCAGTCTTAATATTTCACTGTTTTAAAGTTGTTTCTTGAACTTTAGTCCCCATTGCATTTTCCAAGCAAGCCCCGTTATTCCATCTCTTTTGTCTAGTTCAAATTTGTAAGTCAGTCTGACATTAGCACCCATAGTAGTGGATATTTGAGGTAAATGAATGAAAAACACATTAAAGGAATCAGAAGTTACTTGTTAAGTTCTTCACTCTTCCTTAACTAGGATATATCGGTAAAACTAATATGACTGGTACTGGGATTTCCTAAAATCACTTATCAAGTTCTCAATTGTTTTGGGAAATTTGACTCATTTCATTTTATAGGATGTTTTGCGTGAGTTGAAGTCCTGTTTAACATCTGATGAGGCTCATCACTATGCTGTATCGGTAAGTTTCTGCTTCTGCATATACTGAGTGTCTGAATATCGGAACAAGGCTAAATACCTCCAACTCAAATGATTTGTCCATTTGTTCAAAAAGGTTCTGTCATGGCTGCAAATACCTCCTGATAAGCGTGCTCATTTGATGAGAGAAAAACAGGTATCCCAACCTCACTCTCTCTCTCAATTGGCATTGGACTGATATAAACATCCTACAAACCCATCTCCATGTTTTAGTTTATAATGCAACTACCATTTTCATCATTCAGGAACACTTTCAGAAACTGAGAATTGAGAGCGCCATGAGTTCATCCGTACCAAGTTCTAAACAGGTGTTTGATAATTTTCCTGTAGTTCATGATTTGGCATTTGTCCTCTTCACTCAACAGTAGAAGTTTGTTTTATGCTCATTCTTTTCCCTTGTTTTGTAAAATGACAGATTGCCTATTTACAAAGCCTTGGATGCACAATAGTGCCGACATCCCGCCTTCATGCATCTCGTTTGATCGAGGAATATAAATCATTATGATAGCGTAGTACTACTTTCTTTTAGCTGATACTATTACAGAAAGGCCATCATTTGAATCTCATATATTTATTTTTATGAATGTTTGATTATGTGATCGATAACTGAAGTTAAATAATGTGTGAGCTATCATTCTTCCGTACTAGTAGATTCATTTAACTATTAAGCTGGCATATAGAACATAAAATCACAATGGATTTAAAATTATTAGTTATCTATTAATATACTATACTGTAGTATTTAATTGGTGAAAATATATTTTCTTTTCCGTTGTTTAGGCCTAGAACCATCATTTATGATGAGTGCATTTGTGGGTTGGGCTTTCTCATGGATTGGTTTCGTCCTTCTTAACGGGCTATTCAATGAGAAGCCTATCCGGCTCATGTATTTAATTTGGAGTGCTTTTGTATTATTTCATGTAGTATGATTTTAATACAAATCTTATAGGTGAAAAGTTTGTTACAGTACGTGGAGTGCTCTGCATCAACATACTATAATGCACGCCCATGGGCTATGAATAAGTACATTACTTGTAGTAATGGTTGAAATATTCCAAAAATAAACCTATCTTTAGACACAGGGTTGGGAATATGATTGAACCCTACATTTTAGGCTGGACCCAAAACGCATGAACCGAACACGAATACTTATTTTGATGTAGTATGAGCATCAACACAACTTAAATGATGTCATTTGAATACTGCTATTTACAAAATAGTCACAATATTTACGTCGAAATTCAGCCACTACCCAACATCAAACTATGGGCCCTTACAATATTCGTAAATCGTTTCCATACCCGAAAATCTGGATATAAATCTTTCCTTCTGTCTCGTCTCACTGTAATTCAACCGTTCTTATGGGTACGAAGATCAATAAATGAATATTTAAAGAATTGTCTAAATGTTACTCCAACATTAGCTGCATAGTATTTTTTTTTCTCCCATAAAAAATGACTAAATTAGAGTGGGCAGATAAAAAAACATATGACTCAAGTATAATGAGACATGGTAGTATAATTAACCCTCAAAATTATATTTATTTGGGATAGTAGCTATTTCAACAGCGAAATTTGGTCAATTTTTGGTAAATCCTACAAGGGATTAGAAAACGAAATATTAAATCATAAAATTCACTCAATTGATCTATTGGTGTATAAAATGACTTCTTTCTATGATACTCAAAAGTCAATACACAAATTTGACCACTGTGAAAATTTGAAAAATCATGATTTAATATTTCATTTTCAAACGATTGATTGAATTCATAATTTAAAATACAAGTGTATTATTTTTATTCATTTAAATTCTTAATTTTTAATTGATTGTATGTTAGTATCTTTGATTTAGTTTTGCGAGAAAATCTAAGTTTTGGTACTATGAATCTACTGGTCCGTGACAGCCAGCCAGAGTAGGAATCGCCACAACAAGATCTGTATCATATCATTCTATCATATTGCTTAATTTAAAGAAGGTTATGATTACTGCTACAAATTATGTACAATAAAGGTACGACATAACTAGTAGCTACTCTTTGCACGCGTCTGCCTTAAACTAACCACATATATTTGCTGTTTTCGTACAATTTATTATCACCAAAATCAACGTCGTCCACTAAAATTATGGGTAATACCTTGTAGTACTATTATATCCACATTTTTAGTTAACTATCACTACTCGTTGTATAATTTAGAAAAAAATTGTAAACTTTGTGTATGCATATATGTATGTGTATACGAAGGAATAAAATTACATAGAAAATTCCATTTAATCATAGTGTACTTTATAATAATATGTTTATCTAATACATAAAGGGGGTGTTCGGTTGGCAAAACTAAATTTCATGATTAAATATGTATCATGTTTGGTCCATAAAATTGACCACCACAACTAAATCCTGGATGGATAGTCTCATGATTATTAGTCATAGCTTCACCACTCTAACTAACATAATCCTACAACTTAATCCTAGATGGATAGTCTCATGATAATTAGTCATGGCAACCGAACGCCACCAAAAGCAACCAAACGCCACCAAAAGTTATTGGTTCAAATTATATGCCTCCATCTCCATTGTGTCACCGTCACTCCAACTTGCAATATCAAAGACATACTTAATGAATTTGCAGTGAATTACAATAAAATTGCATGATAAATATAAAATAAACAAAAAAAGGAGTAATGAATTTCCATGGACTTACAAGAATAAAAAAAACTGATAGTATAAGTTTATTACACTATGAAATTTGAAAATGAAGCACTTAATGAAAAATAAAACTATCAACAAATAAAACTCGAGAGATGGCAAATAACACGACAACTTGAAGAAGCGAAGAAAATATCGGAGAACCCTAAAATTAATTCCTTCCATACTCTCTCTAAATTCCAAAACCCTAAAACAAGATAGGACTACTTTGAAGAAGCGAATAAAATATCGTTGTCATAAGTCAGCATTATCGTTGGCGGAATTTTGCCAGAAAAGGCAATATTTCAGTTGATGAATTATTATTTTTGAGTTTGAAGACTTTTTTTTTATTTCTGCATTTTTGTCATATAGTTTTTTACATGGAATTTTTGCATACATCAAAAAATTGTTTATTAATCCAATGGATTCACTAAAATCGCCAAACACTCGATCGTACAGATATTGTCGAATAGAAGATAATGGCCAAATATTGTTTAATAATCCAATATGTGATATCAAATTAGTAGTATTACTTTATTTTGAAGTCGCATTACATATAGGTATAATTTGCATTATGAATATGGTTCGTGGTAATATTGCATCATATATAGTACTTGCATTACATTGAGTTATAATGTACTACTACTATACATTCCTAAAAATATGTATTAGACGTCAGAAAGCAATTGATTTTGTAATTCACCATTTCAACTTAGACACTTGATTAACGGAAAACAAACGGGCTAATGTAGTTAAGGAAATACGAGAAGTAATGACAAGAATAAAGATAAAAGGTTGAGTGATCTGATTACCAGAAAGACAATTGATCAATTATGGATTTGCTTTTTTATGTTCTTGAACAATATATATGAATTTCTAGTGACGATTATGAAAATTTGAAAATCTTTTTATTGAAGTATATTTGGTATTTTATAATATGACATTGGGTTCGACGTTTAGTGATGCACTTATATAACCAATGCTTGTGAGAAAATATACATTAGAGTACTAATTAGTCGCATGAATTTATGAGAAAGATTGTAACCGTTTCAATATTGCAATGTTAACCTTAAATATAAGAAGATAACTCACCTTATGAATGTTAATACCTACTTAGTATTATTTAGGGATGGGAAACGTCCATACCCTTTTTTATTGAAAATAACAAATTTTTTAATGTATTTTCACAGTCCAAATGGTAGTTTAGGTATACAATATCCGATCTTGAAATCAAACGACCCTAAATAAATGCTTATTATATGCCAGATATTTTTTTTTTATCATTTTCAGAAATATGTAATCAATTAAGACACAATTTGTAAATAACTGGGACCGTTACACTATAACAAGATATATATTACTACTATATTAGTATAAGTATGTAGACGAGATCACTAATTCACTACCATGATATAAGCTAAAAAAAATACTCAGACATAAACATGATTAACACAATCTCTCGTGACTCGTACGTGAGTCAAAATGCATGATGCCCTCTTCATTTTATTAGTGTGATTTCATCACTAAGAACGATTACGTAATAATTAATTAAATAATAATTAAGTTGTTAATTCATACTTATTTCCATAGAAATAGATTTTTTGGGAATGATAAAAATTTTAATGCTAGTTAATAAAAAGTAAGAGAAAATGAGAAAAGAAATATTTGAAATAATATTAAATAGTGCATTTTGGGTTTAATAAATAATAGGAGTAATAGTATAGTAAAAAAGGAGAAAAGATTGTTACAAATAAATTACTACGAACTATTTCTATGGATGGGAAAAAATAATTGAATCTATATAGCAGGAGCGTACTATAAGAGCACTCCCAATGGCACTCCCTTATTTCTCCCTAACTCCTGCCACATCAGCGCCACATCAGCATCACATTTTATCCCCAGTTTTTAGCCAACTGCTACATTGGTTTCTCCCTTATTTCTCCCTAACTCAACATTTTATTTTTACATCATTATTTTTTATATTATTTAATTTTCCCTACAAATGTATTTAATAAATAGACTAATAATGAACAATTCATCGTTGTATTAATCATTGGAAAATATAATACAACGAGAAAAAAAAAAAACTACAAATAAAAACCGCAAATAAACAAAGATTTAAAAAAAAAAAAAACTAAGACGGAGGGGCCGGAGGGGCGTCGGGCTCGAGGCCCATCTTAATCTGCAGGCCTTGGATGCATTTCCAGAGGGCCGCCTTTTCTTCAGGGGTCCCGCCGCCGGTGAAGTACAGCGTGTACATCTGAGTCAGATTGGCGACATTGTTCGAATAAGTGGCTTTTTCTAAGTCGATGTGGGGTTCCGAACCGACTTCCGACGTTGTGCCCTTCCCCTTCCGCCTCCCCTTCGCCTTCTTCGCTCCCTCCGGGCGCTCGTGCGGACCATCCCCACTCAAGTCGATGTGGGTCGCGCTCCCCTCGCTCTCCGAAACGCTAAGTCGCGAGCGCACCGATTTCCCGTGCAGCGCGGCGTGCATCCCCGTCCGGAATTTGGGGAGATCCTTCAGCTTATCGTAGATGTTCCAATACTTGAACCCCTTCGACAAGTACTTGCCACAATACCTCTGCATGGCCTCATCTCGGACCATATGCTCGTTCTGGCCACTGGGCATGTCCGCCAACAAGTTAGAATAAATACCGTTAAAGTGGCCGCAGTCCCTCATGAGGCGCTCCCAATGCCGACGGATCGCCTCGCTGCCATGGTCCTTCATTGAGGCAGTCTTGTGGCTCCTGTACTTCGCGGCAACCCGCTCCCAGAATATGATCTCAGTCTGGTAGTTGCTGCGCTCCGCGTTCTGTGACGTGTCCGCCCAGCAGGTGGCTATCAGCTCGGACTCTTGCAGAGTGTAAGTAGTCCTTACCCGCTTCGGCCTCTCATCGGAACCCGTATCAGTCGCAGGCGGCTCGGTGGGCGTTTCTTCCACCTCGAAGTCCTCCGCACTCAGTGTCGCGGCCTGAGATTCTTGGTCGCCTGGGGTTGATCCGGGGGTGTCGAACTGGGACCGATACACATCGTCGGTTGGAGAGGGCATTCTGCCGGCATAGTTGAAGTACGGAGAAAGTCTCCGCGCCGGAGGAGTCTGCAAAGGAGACGGACCCGCGTATGGAAGTTGGCCGGGAGGAGAACCCATCGCCAACAACGAGTGCATCCACTGCTCGTTTGCTTCATCCATGTTGGGAATTTGTGAACTCGACTCTTTCCCCTTACCCTTACCCTTACCCGAGCGGGAATTTTTCTTCCAAAAGCTCATAATTTGATGAAGATTGAAGATTGGGAGAAGAGATTGAAAATGGAGAGAATGAAGATTGTGGGTGATGAATGGAGGAAGTGGAGGAAATATTTATAGGGGTGGGATGTAAAAATAGCCGTTGGGCCGAAAAAAAAAAAAAAAAATTTAAATATCGCCGATTTATCGCCGAGCGTCGCCCACAATGGCCGGCGATCGCTCGGCGATAATCCGGCGATAAAACGCCGGTTGGCGAAAAAACGGTAACATTATTGCCGAATTATCGCCGTTTTCACCACAACGGCCGGCGATAATCCGGCGATGTTCGGCGATTTATCGCCGGATTTTCGCCACCCCGTTGGGAGTGCTCTAAGAAAATAAAGAATTTGATTAAATTTGAGGATGCGCGTGTGTATGTAAAAAGAGAAAGTCAACCATCGCACGCACGGGGGCAGCCGCAATCTGGAAAACAGTATGAGTGGGCCGGGCCTGCACCCTGCATTGCCAGACCTTAATTTAATTCATCATTTAATTATTTAATTAATCAATTTTCCATTTCGTGTTCATCATTTAAATCAGCCCGACCAATTCTATTTGCATTTTGTTTTATGCTCACTTTTTCTCAGTATAGATAGCAACTTCTCAACACCCAAGCCCGACCATCATCTTCCAAATACGTATACTATTTTAAGCAACTCATTTAATTCGCAATAATAGTATTTTTGTTTTCTTAAATCACGTATTCACACACACACAGTACATACTATACTTTTTATACAATCTTCTAGCTGGAAAGAAACTCTTAATAAAGATGGGGACAAAGCCCATCTAAAAAAACCCTTCCTACTTTTATTTAAGTGCTCACTGGAATTTTCAAGTGTTTGTTAGTATTTGTCAAATATCTAAAGCAGTACTAAACAAGGTAAGATTGAGTTAATTATATCACAATCTTATAATTCAGGCGACATCTGAATTAGAATCATTTGATAGTAGTTTCATAAACAATTAATAGGTACAAACCCATTCCTGCAAAGAGATGCTGAAATGAATGCAGGGTCCCTAGCTAGGATGCCTATATGTGTTAGATTACTAAATAAAGATTAATCAAATTTTGTTTTAGCTATTGTCTACTTCCCATGCATGGGTTCTTTGGATTTCTATGTTTGTCGTCCTTATTTTTTAACCATTTGTTGTAAGTTGTATAGTAGTACTCCCTTGTTAATTACTACTAGCAAACTGTAAGGTAAGGTGGTGTTTGGTTAGCTAGATAAAATAATACCAAGATATAATCTAGGATTGAGTTCTGAGATTATTTTAGTCATAGGGGTTAGCTATGACTATTTATCCCATGATTATCTATCTGGAATTGAATTGTGGAATTGAATTTTACGAACCAAACGCACTACATATTTAATCCGGGATACAATCTTGCGAACCGAACATCCCCTAAGTATATCCAAAACAGAGGTTGAAAATCATGAACTTCTTCATACCATATAGTAGTACTCCACTAATTTATACTGTAGTATTTGATTAAATTTAAGAATAATAAAAGTAGAGGTGATAGACAAGACCAATAAGTGTTGAGACGCATTTATTAAATGAAGTAAAAAAGCAAGGTAATTAATTAAGAGTCCATATATAGGAGGATATGATATCTGCAGCAAGAACAAGCATGCATGGAAAAGCTATACATTCTCATCTCATGTATTGTACGATAGTAGCTCAGCCTCACTAAAAGCCTTATAAAATCTGTGAAAACTGAAGAAGGAAAGCTGGTGAAGTGGGTTTTTCATTCAGTCTAATCTACACATTTTCTGACACTATCTCCCTCCTGTCCTTTTTAAATCTACTTTCCCTTTATTGTTCCTCTTATTTGCTCTTCCTCCTTCATTTTTAACATAACGTTAGTTACACTAAAAACATGCAATCACTGTTTAATTTATTAGGAGTATCAAATTTACTCCATATAATAAACTACTACTACTACATATTGTTATACCTAGATTACAATATTTACATTATAGTGATATTCTCAGTCAACTGCAATCCTTATACAGTTATACTGGAGTAGTAGTACTTGGTAAAGTTCCTTAATTTGTAGTTTAAACACCACATGTTGCGATTCCATAAGCATCAAATATGATACTCCATAATCTATTAAAATGAGATAAATGGATAAGGTCATATGCTATACACTATTATTAAGCTATCATCCCACCCCAAACAAATTGAGCTCGATTTAATTCTTGAAGCCCAAATAGGTTTCCTTCACAGGAGAGACCACTATATACTTTTATATATATATATATATATATATATATATATATATATATATATATATATATATATATTCCCAATCCACATATCTAATGTTTTAGCCTAAGTATGGTAAGATTGTTTAATTTCACACCGATGACCGATCAAAAAGCATCGGCAATGGGGCGGAGGATGCGACGTCCTAAGCCCCACCATATGCGCTGCCACATCAGCATGTTATCCTCCACCAATGACGGATCCAGAAAATATTTATAGTGGGGTCGAACAAATCCACAAAAAATATTCCCAAGATAAGCGAGTCTTATATTTTTTGAGATGTCCCACTATAAATGAGTCATTTCCTTTTTAGCAAAAAAAGTTTTTTTTTTTTTTTACTTTATTCTCCACCTATTTTATTCTTTCTTCACTCTTCAATTTTTTTTTAGTCTCATACTTTACTCTCTCCACTTTAACTATTTAAATATCAATTCCTTAAATCTCGTGCCCAAAAGAAGTCATTCGCTTAAAAGAGTAGTAATAGTATATTTCTGTTTAATGGTTTTCAATAATGCGCTATTATGGATATTCATATGCTCCTATCAAAACAATTCACAAATATGTCATTAGAAAGAGTTTTTTTTCTTTCTCGATATATGTCTAAATGTCTGTTCACAATTCATAAATATAAAACCTAAAATTCATGGTTCAAAAACACAGTAAGCAATCAATTAATCAAAGGAACCCATAATACACAATCCATAAAGACAATAAAATCAATAAATTAAAAAAATTAACAATTTACTAACGAAACAACTATTCACCTTAATATCATAAACCATCAAATAATAGATTCCAATATCCTAACTTGTTTTAAGTTATAAATATAATTAAGAAAGAAGAGTGCAAAGCAAGTGTCAAACAATACAAATTCTAATCGTATGCAAACAGTACAGAGACCTCAATTAGTTTGATTTCATATTATTTTCTTGCCTTGCCTTGTGTATTAGATAAGCACAAGATGAGAAGAAAAGTCTTTAAAAAGGATGGAAAATATATGTAAAATAGGGGGAAATTGAAGTTCAGTCTTCAATGAGAAATCGAGAAAGGAAGATATCTCATATGTGCCATTAGTATCTCTACTATGTGAGATTAATGAGTCGTTGATTTGTTGGGATATTACAAGATTACAAATTTATTTGAGTTTTTGGACTTTGCAACTCCAGTTCCATAGCTAGTTGCAGTAGTTGTCTTCCCGGTAGACGAACGGAGTTGGAATCGCGCAGGGGCGAAGGGCGACACTTCGCGTGGGGTCGACGAAAGCTCGGAACTCTAATTACAGTAGAATATTTCAGTATTTGTGGACCGACGGTGGGGTCGGCCAACCCCGCGCGACCTCACCTCGGTACGTCATTATCCTCCGCCCCTTCCACCTGCAATGGGGCGGACTATAGCCCGCCCTAAGCATTAAATCTATTATTTGAATATTTAAATACTTCAAAATTTGGGAAAAAAAACTTCATATCATTAAAATTAAAACATTACACTACGAAATAAAAAAAAACTACAAATTCTCAACGGCGGTTGTGGTTCCAAACTTCTTCAATCATGTCGTTCATGAGCTGAGTATGGTCTTGTTGGCTGCGCATTGAGGTCTGTCTCTGTAGAACCTCATCGAAGCCCATTGGTAATCCTCGAGTGACAGGCGGGGTCGCCGTGCTGGAGCTAGTTCCGGCTTCATCATCCACCCAATCAGTGACATGTACAACTTCTTGTTCGACTATCATGTTATGCATAATGATGCACGCATACATGACGTCGGTGATGACTTCCTTGAACCAGAAACGCACCGGACCTTTCACGATTGCCCACCGCGATTGGAGCACCCCAAAAGCCCGCTCCACATCCTTCCGCGCAGACTCCTGCTTTACTGCAAACAAGACTCTCTTATCACCAATTGGGCAGCTGATCGTCTTAAAAAAAACATGCCACCTTGGGTATATGCCATCGGCTAAGTAGTACCCCTCCGTCCCATTGAAGATGACCCACTTTCCTTTTTGGTTTGTCCCAATCAAGATGACCCATTACTTAAAATGGAAATCCCTTTATCTCTACTTTATTCCCTCTCTCTTACTTTACTCTTTCCACTTAACACACAAAATAAAGTTGCATAAAATCCCGTGCTGTCCAAGATTGGAGTCATCTTCCTTGGAACGGAGGGAGTACCTCATATGATGTCTGCGGCCGTTGGAAGTGAACTCGATGGCCGGGCCGCGACCCATGCACTGATCGACGAAGAGGGTGGACGAGTAGAGGACGTTTATGTCGTTGTTCGACTCGGCTACACCGAAGTAGGCATGCCAGATCCAGAGGCGGTGGTCAGCGACGGATTCCAGGATCATCGTCGGGTGGCTGCCCTTGTAACCATTAGTAAATTGGCCTCTCCACGCCGCCAAGCAGTTCTTCCACTGCCAGTGCATACAGTCGATGCTTCCTAGCATCCCCGGGAAGCCGTGCACTGTCTCGTGCATCCTCATCAGGCTCTGGCAATCATCAGCAGTCGGGCGTCGCAAATATGTGTCGCCAAAAGCCTCCACAACTACCTTACAAAAAGTCTTTAGACATTCGTGGCCAGTTGTCTCCCCGACGTGAAGGTACTCGTCGAACATATCAGTTGTGGTACCGTAGGCCAACTGCTGGATCACAACCATGTACTTCTACAATGGCGTAAGTCCGGGTCTACCGATGTCGTCTTCCCGATACTGGAAGTACTCATCACGTCCCTCCAACGTGTGCACAAAGCGGAGAAAAAGATCTCGGCTCATTCTAAAACGGCTGTGAAAAACATTCGGACCCCACCGTGGATGCTCAGCAAAATAATCTGCGAACAGACGTTCGTGCTCGCGCGAGACATACGTTTGACGTCATATCGGCCAAGGGACCCGCGCCACCGCCGTAGTCGCCGCCTCCGCCGCTGCATTTGTGCCAAACATTCTGTCGCGGCTTCATTAACGGCATCGAACAAGGCTCGAGTCAAGGCCCGTCTGCAGCCATCCGATGTACTCAAATCGTAGTCGTCGGGATTCATTTTAAGAAGATGAGAGAGAATAATTGAAGAGATGTGAAATTGGAGTGTGTGAAATGGTAGAGAATTGTGGTATTTAAATAAGAAAAAAATTGGAAAAAAAAAAAGATAACGCGTGAGCATCGTTGGTCGCATCGTCCGCGATGCCACAGTGGCGGACGATGCGACGGACGATGCATCGTCCGTCGCATCCGTCCCATTGTGGATTATGATCTCCCCATCAACTAATACCAATGAAATGGTGTATATGATATTAGTACTTTGTAGCATTTAGCGGTAGTACTACATTATTAACTGACAAAGTAAATTAATAATGTCAATAAGAACTTTTGAAGTTTTAAAAAACTAAATATATAAAATAAAATACTAATGCTAATGCAAACTACACCAGATTAAATACGTATGTACTCATAACATTCTAATATATAAGAGTGTTGCAGTCGACGATCCTAATAAGTGGTATCGGAGCCCTGGTGACTAGGTGGGTATGGGTCGGGCCCAGAAAGACTCGGGTTATAGTCGGGCCCAAAATAACCCACGGCCTAGGGTTGGAACGACCCATGTTCGTGTTGACTGAATTCCCGATATGGTCTCGGTTTGAGGGGAGGTTTGTTGGGTACAAACCCATCTCACATCGGATGGGTGGGGGAAGTTGGAAGGTGTATATAATTCATGTCCAATCTCAATTAGTGCCGACTGCGTTCCCGATGTGGTCTCGGTTTGAGGGGAGGTTTGTTGGGTACAAACCCATCCCACATCGGATGAGTGAGGGAAGTTGGAAGGTGTATATAATTTCTTTTGGGAGTGACCTAAAAATAAATTCGTGCGGACTTGCCTCAAAGCGGACAATATCAAACTAATGTTGGAGTGAGGGAAGTTGGAAGGTGTATATAATTTCTGTACAATCCCAATTAGTTTGAGGCTTTTGGGAGTGACCCAAAAATAAATTCGTGCGGACTTGACCCAAAGCAAATAATATCAAACTAATATTGCAGTCGACGATCCTAACAAGTAAGACAATTTACATTTCATTCTCACCAAAAGCAAAAATCGAGGACTAAAAGGTAGTACCATAAGGCTTTGGATGCATTGATCTTGCATATATAGTTCATATTTAAATCTTGGGTTTGTTCTTGGTTACAGGGTCATGAGAGAAAGTTAACGGAGTAGTGGCTGCTGACAATGGTTGTTAATGCATGGTGCTGGGTACAAATTCATCCCACATTGAATAAGTGACGAAAATTGGAAGGTGTATATGATTCCAACCCTAATTAGTTTGTTCACTTTGATTCAAATCCTCATGAATTTGTTTTTGGATCACAACCAAAAGGGATGGGTTTGTATAGGGAACGCAATCGACCCATCCCTCAATCATCCGATGTGGGATGAGTTTCTACAAGGAACGCAGTCGACACGAACATGAGTCGTTCATTTTGGGTACAAACCCATCCCACATCGGATGACTGAGGGAAGTTAGAAGATGTATCCACATCGGATGAGTGAGGGAAGTTCGAAGATGTGTATAATTCCTGTCCAACCGCAATTAATTTGAGGCCTTTTGGGAGTGACCCAAAAAAATCAATGCGCTTAACTTAAAGCATACAATATCAAACTAATGTAGAAGTCGACGATCTAACACCTAGTTTGGCTAAGAATGCAACAATCAATGATTCGATCCAATCTTAAAGTATTTAATCGTATCTTTACTTGTTTTGCTAAATTTTGTTCTAATCCTAAAGTAACAAATTTTGTTCTAATCCTAAAGTATTTAATCGTATCTACACTTGTTTAATCGTATTTAATTTTTTTTTCTTATTTAATAGATCCAATCTTAAAGTATTAATGCATACTAATAAGATTACGCCGGAAGAACTCCTCGTCGTCCTCCCTGTCCTCAAACCCCAATGGCTGTTCGATTTCGCGCGAAAGGATCGGTTCCAGGTTGTCGAATTTGCGATCCGTTTCGTCCTTCCACACGTCTAACTTGTCGAATCTCTCCAGTAGTTGGTTTAGTTTCATATTCAGTTGATCGGACGGCTGCGCGTCGTCTCCCGGGCGACCCTCGAAGTCGCCCCCGTCAATCGACGAGCGTTGATAGCCGCCGGCCTCGCGGCGGACTCCGATAGGTAGGCGGCCCCCAAATCGAGTCGGCGGGTAATTTTCCTGGCGTGGCGTCCCCCAGGGCGCCTTGCCGTTGTTAGCACGTTTCATGAGTAGACTGATGAAAGCACCAGATGTTAAGGACCTTCTCCTTAACGGCGTTCGGCAGCGCGTCTGCGACGAACGAAAAGTATTCCGGCGCCCATCGTGGGTCGGCGGAAGCGATAGTTTTCGAGCTGTGCGCGGTTCCTCCGTCGGGCAGCGTAAAAACTAGAGTTGATAGATAATGATTCACAAGATTTGTGGGCAAACAAAATTTCATTCATAATTGTATTAATGAACAAAAGCCCTATTTATAGACTAAGGACCCTAGGGTTGATTCGACCTAATCCTATTCATCCCGGGAAAGAATGAACAAAGAAAACCCGAAACGGAGCTTATAACTATGCTCGACTCCTACTGAATTTAAATAATAAAAAATAACGTAGCACCAAAAATAAATAAAATAAAGAAAAGAAAATAATCCTATTGCTAATTGGACACGAAGTCGCCGAACTTGTTCGGAGGCTTCGCAACTCTCTTCGGCTTAGTCTTTGCGATAGATGTCTCTTGCACCACATCTGCATTCCTCGCCTCAATCGTCTTCCCTTGCCTTCCCTGCACTTTGGCAGCCTCCGGCTGCCGTTGTTCCTCCGGCGTGAACGGGATCGTATCAGTTTTGCGAAATTTTGTTCGCATGATTAATCGTATATATACTTATTAATGCATACTAATACCATCTCCAACAGTACTGCAAAACCTAAAATGCAGTAGAATATTACCTCCAACAATACTATAAAACCAATCATATAATAGGTTTTTGAAGAAAAAATACCTATCTTTAGATTTGCACTAAAAGTATACCAAAACCACTTTTTATAGTTTGAGTTATTGCATTTAAGTCCAAATCAATTCATATTTATCAAAATAGAAGAAGAGAAGGAAGATAAATTAAAATACAGAGATCAAAAACTTATAGAGACAATGCAACAGCGTGAAGAAGAAGATGTGAAATAATAACCTAATCTTATCTTATTAATATTTGATTAGTTATTAAATAGTGGGTTGGCCCATATTAGTATTAGATTATTTGACATAATTGATTTATTTTTAATTATTTTACTAACATGAGCCGTTATTTATTTCAATAGAAAATCAAATGTTTTTAGATACTTATTAGATAGATTAAATGACTGATGTTATATATAAATCTATAGAATCAATTATTTTATTAGGTAGTTAAATATTATACGTACATTCCTAATTAAATATATGGAATCAATTATTTATTTATTAATTAATATTATTCAAACCAAATATGCTATTAAATATAACAAAAAATAGTTAAATATTAGTAATTAAAATGATACTATGGATTTCATATTTAGTTATATTAATTAATAAATCTTATCTTGTATTATTTAATTTAATTTAATTTAAGATATTGACAAAGTGTCATGGGGTTAGTATGTAATTTAGGTAAACTATATAGGCATGATTGAAAAGTATAAAAAGTTAGTGGGTGAGGAATATCTTTTGAGTTTGAGTTTAGTGTAAATGGTTGGAGCTAAACCCTAAACCCTAAACCCTCTAAGAGCATCTCCAACCATTTCACTAAACTCAAACCTATTTTAGTGTAAATGTTACACTAAATATTAATTTTACTCCAATCATTTACACTAAACTCAAACTCAAAAGAAATTACTCAGCCACTAACTTTTTATTCGTTTCAATTATACATATATATTTTATCTAAATTACATACTAATCCCATAACACACTTTGTCAATATCTTAAATTCAATTAAATAATATAATACCCCGTAAGATTTATTAATTAATATAACTAAATACGAAATCTATTACTCCCTCCGTCCCCCATTAGGATTTAGGAGTCACACTTTGACCAGGCACGGGTTTTAAGAAATGTAAAGAAAAATTGGTTGAAAAAGTTAGTGGAATGTGAGACCCATTTTTTTATATTGGTTTTATAATAAAATGTGAGTGAATTGAGTTAGTGGAATGTGAGACCTATTTACTATTTATGGTAAATATGAAATGTGACTCTTAATTGGGGACGGACCAAAATGGAAAAGTGTGACTCTTAATCGGAGACGGAGGGAGTATTATTTATTAAATAATAAATTACATAATTTAGAAAATTTAAACACAATAAAAATACTATAAAATTTAAACACATAAAATAACTAAAACTTAAAACTAAAACCATTTAAAAATACCAGATTGTTTTGTAAACAATACTCCCTCCGTTTCACTATAGTTGAGTCATTTTTCCATTTCGGAAAGTTTCTTCATAGTTGAGTCATTTCCATATATGGTAACTTTTTTTTCTTTCTTACTTTACTCTCTTTTACTTTATTCTCTCTACTTTATTCACTTTATACTTTATTCTCTCTACCTTTTCTTCTCTCTTACTTTTTTATCTATTTATTTAACACACTCAACATCCCTTTCTTAGACTCTGTGCCCAAAAGTTATGCCTCAACTATAGTAAAATGGAGGGAGTATTTATTAATGAAATTGGATTCTGTATAGTGTGATTTATTAATCTATCTAATATTACAACGTATACTATTATTTATTAATCTATCTAATAAAATTGGACATGTATTTTGAATAAAAATAACGCTTTTTATTTAGTAAAAATACCATATTATTGGGCCAGCCCATTATTTAATAATTAATCAAATATTAATAGAGTTAAATTAGGTTAATTTCACCATCTTCTTCTCCACGCCTCTGTTTCTTCCCGTAAGTTTTTCAATCTTTGTATTTTAATTTCTCTCTCTTCTCTTCTTCTATTTTGATATATATGAAATGATTTGGTCTTGAATGCAATAACTCAAACTTTGAAAAGTGTTTTTTGTATACTTTTAGTGCAAACCTAAAGATGGATATTTTTTCTTCAAAAACCTATAATGAGATTGATTTTGTAGTATTATTCTATTGTATTTTAGGTTTTGCAGTACTGTTGGAAATGGTCTAATAAGAACATTGTTTTGCGAAATTTTGATCGCATGATTACGTTATGTCTAAGATGTATTGTAATTGACAAATGATTTATACACACTATTTTTTCGCCCTAAATTCTAGTTATATTTTAAAACTTTCGATGCAATTAATTGTGTCTTTAGTTTTGTATTCTTATAAGAAGAGTTTATTGTCGTGTAATTGTGTATTACTATGGATTATGAAGAAATATTTTAGATGTGACCAAACATAGAATATCCAGGATTTGAGGCCAATTTTTTTTTAAGAAATTGAGAATGATTCATATACTCCCTATGTCCATTATTAATCATTCTGTTTTTGCCATTTTTGTCCGTCCAAAAATAAATATTTCATTTACGTTTTTCTTATTTATGGCGATGAACCTCACATTCCATTAACTATCTAACTCACATTTCATTAGTAATATAAAAGTAAGACCTGTATTCCACTATATGTCTTAACACTCGTATCCGATCAAACTAGCCCTTGTATTAGTGGACAAAGAGAATATGTTTGAAATTAATTAACTTTGATTTGCTTTCTTTTTATAAATTAGATTTTCTAAAATTCATCAATAACAGCTTAATCGTTGAACACACATGCTAGCAGTGCACACACGACATGCAACACATTGTAGCCTAAGAGGCCCGCATATGAAATATTCCCTCCGTCACACATTACTTGAGGCGTTTCTTTTCGGTAAGGGATTTAAGAAAATTGTATTTAGTTAATTAAATAAAGTAGAAAATAAATAAAGTAAGAGAGACGAGGGAGGGTAAAGTAAAAGAAAGAATAAAGTAAGTGTGATTAGATATTTTATTTTTAACCAAAAAGAGAAATGACTCAAGTGACTTGGGACAACCCAAAATGTAATACGACTCAAGTAACTTGGGACGGAGGGAGTACGTACTATTACGAGGAACACCACTGGCCCCACAAGGCCCGCCAATGGTAAGCTCTACCGGGACTTGTGTTTTATACTACCAGAAATAGCAAAATCGCCCCCTCCGTGCGTAAAAAATGAGTTTTCAATAATTGTCATATGAAAGTTAGTAGCCTAGTGGTTGGGCGTGATCTTTTAACTAAGAAGTCCGTGGATGAAGCCTCATTTTATCAATTCATGTATTACTTCATTTACCGAATTAAACCATTAAAATACTTTATAAATCTATATTTTTATTAGTTTACACATTAGTTTAATATACTCCCCATTTTATTCATTACTGTAAAATACTTATTTTATGTGATCTTTATTGCATCTTATTACTAGTATATTAAAATAAACATTTGAAATATTTATGAAGTCAACATGTTTACTTAGTATTAGTATGATTTGTGTATAGTATTAGTACTAGAACCACTTTCATTACTGTAAAATACTCCCTTTCATTACTAGAACCACTTTCATTACTTTCATTACTTGCTATTTAATACATAGTACTCCCTTCGTCCCACTTCAGTCTCTTAATTTTTCATTTTAATTCATCCCACTTTAGGAGTCCTAGATAGAATATTCCATAAAAGGCAATAAGTCCTACATTCTACTAATCTCATTTCACTCACATTTTATTAGTATAAAACTAAGTATATATGTAAAAGTAAAACTCATATTTCATTAAATTTTTTCAACTAACTTTCTTTTATATTTTTTAGAACTCGTGTCGGACTTAACTGAGACGGAGGAAATATTATTTTTGCATTTTTATATTTTAATTAATATATTATTAATTTTATTATTATATTAATTTGTTTAAATATTTAATTATGTCCCCTCTATATTCGAATTCTAGATCAGCCACTCTATATAATAATGCCTATAAAGATCAATAAATGGTGCAGTAAATATTATGGTATACTCATGATTTGTGTATAGTATTAGTACTAGAACCGCTTGGCATATATACCTACATAATATTCGTGCGTTACGCATTCATTCTTGTTGAAGTAGTAAAAGCATCTCCAAAAAAAAATGGTAAATGGAAAGGTAAAGAGAAATAACTACTATATTTAGTACTAGAAATAACTATCATATTTATCTATTTTTGATAAAATTTTATGTTTCAATGAAAAAGGTAGCTGAGGAGGTATTATATCTTTTTTCATTTTGAGAAGGTATCTTTATCTCTCCTTGAAAGAAAAGGTAAAAGTTACTCCCTCCGTTTCTTCATAGTTGAGGCGAAACTTTTCATCATGAAGTTTTAGAAATGAATGTTGGGTGTGTTAAATAAATAGATAAAAAAGTAAGAGAGAGGAAAAGGTAGAGAGAATAAAGTATAAAGTGAATAAAGTAGAGAGAATAAAGTAAGAGAGAGTAAAGTATGAAAGAGAAAAAAGTTACCATATATGGAAATGACTCAACTATGAAGAAACTTCCCAAAATGAAAAAATGACTCAACTATGAAAAAATGAAGGGAGTAATTATTTTTGTTTGTCTTTTTAATTTACTTTTTCCTCTTGGAGTCTATTAATTTTTTAAAAAGATATAATAGTAACCTTTTTGCGAAGATAAATAAGAAATATATCCTCTTTTTTAAGTTACTCTTTCCCTTTTAAAATGTTCTAAGTAAGTGAATTAGTACTCCATGAGCGAGCGAGTAGTGAAAAATTGAAAATATAAAAGTGGCAAAGATGATGGACACGGAAAATAAAAGAAAAAAAGGAATAGACAAGCTCCATCCTTTATCTGACTAGGGGTTACACCTTTTGGTCACCATCTGCCATCAGAAGCCTAAATCCGCCCTACACCCAGAGAAAAATCCTACCTAGTTCAGACAAAGCCATGTGAAAATTTTAACTCTTGGTTTTCGAACCCTAACATAAATCACTGCACTGCACCTCACCTAAATTATTTTAGTAGATACGTATTCGTATAGTAGTGTAATTAGTAATAGTATGTGTGTGTGAAGAAACATGAAAAGAGAGCCAAAAATGAAGAGAATTGTAAAAATGAAAAAACAAAGAGTGGATAAGAGTACACCAAAGTGAGAGAGACAAAATCTGAGCGCCGCCAGTGTAATCATTCACAGAAAGGATATATGGAAAATCCCAACTTCCTTGAAACTAGTAAACAAAATCCCTAAATCCAATCTTCGCTGCCCGAAATTTCCGACTCCTTTTATTTCACCTCCGATTTAGACCTTTTGATGCTGACCCCTTTTTAATTCTATCTCCTTACTCGCACGTGCATACTATACTATACATACTTGATTTATGTTTTCATTATGTACAATTAATTTACTAGTACTCCATCAAAAAGACTCAATTCCAACTGTATTATAAAATACTCCGATGTTAATGAACCCTAGATTCTACAGATGCTTTATCTAATTGGGGACTAATATTTTATGCCTATCCAAAACTTACATGGAACTGTAATACATAGAATGACGAAGAAAATACAGTCGAGTAGGGACAAGATTTTTACTAAAAATATAATTAAGGCTGCAATTATCCAAAAAGGTAGTGACCGTCAAAAAAGTTTGGTATATTTATGTTTTCACTACCCTCTTTTAGTGAATAGTGAATACTCAGACATCCGGAAAATATTCATGTACAAATTGGGATTTCTTGGAAATAGGCTATTGCAATTACTGCTCCAGTAACTCTTTTGCTGTCAAGGTTTATTATCTTGCTTACATTAAAATATGGACGTATTTAATCAAAATTGAATTTCGAGTTAATTAGAAAACAGTGAACCTAATTAATGTTTGTTGGTGAGCTTAATTATTCTCCGGTGCAGATGGCTCAAAACACGAGAGAATGATATAAATATTTTTAAGGTGGTTGAACTTGTATATATGCTCAATAATTTAAGAAAGTAGTACTTACGAATAATTGTAGTTTGCGAACTTATTGGTATGTGAATATATGAGTGCCTATAGGAAATTACAGCTGTGGAATTTAGTAATAGAATTAGAATAAAGTTTTTTAGCCAAATTATTATGAAGTTCTTGAAAAACGAGAACATTAAAATCATTATATATACAACCTGTTATATAAAAACCGTGACTGCTCAGAAATTCTCTCGATTATTTCAATAAAAAGTCATCTTAATTTTCTGATTTGAAAGTGAATTACGAAGCATATTAATACACAAACATTACCGTATTCAAGTACTGGTAAATAAAATGTTATAGAATTCGAAAGGAAATCATAATCCACTGTAGAAAATGTTAAAATAGCCTCACCCCACAAATTATTCGTTTTACTTATTCTGGATTTATATTTTGTGTAATCATGAAAAATTTCATGATTTTTTTACATTTTAGTTATAAACTTACTCAATAGATCCAAACGCAATACTAATAATACAAATAATACAATCTTAATCCAACCACAATAGTAGTGGAGTACTAAATAATACTCCTAGAAATAATTCAAAATAGTACTAGTATTATTTTATATATACTGGGCTTTAACTACATTGTAAGTCTCGTTTTTCTCGTTTTCATGTTTGATCTTTCGATTTCACCAAGTTGAATCCCTCTTTAAATGTGAAAAAGTTACTTATATTCTAGCCATAGTTTCAATTGTAGTATAGAGTTTTAGTTAAAAAGGCTTTTAAATCACAAATGATGATGATAAATCATAGTAATAAAAAATAAATAGAAGGACGAAAATTAAAGATTTAAGTACAAGCACTTAACTTCTGGAATTATAATAGGATTGGGTTCTAGTTAAAGCAAAAAATACTACTCTTTACTCTATTAAATTAGCGAATAAAGTATATTTTTATAATAAAATATTATTGTATGCATACAAATATTACTACTAGTATATAAAAGCTGAATTGTATGTCTAAAAAAGTACTATTACCATAGAAAAAATAATACTCCGTATTGCATGTACAAAATTGTTATCCGAATTCAATGCAGCAAATAGAATAAGTTGATCATTTGATCGATCAATACTCTCTCTATAGAGAAAATAAGTAGAAATAGGTCTGCTTTTGTTGATAATTAAAATATTCTATTTTTCTTTATGGAATGGTAGATATAGTGACACGCAGTAGGAGTGTTTAGTTCATTTTAACATGTTTTTAATACGTGCGATCTCACAGTAGTAAGAGGGGTGCGTCTGCGTCTAGCTTTCACTAATAAATTATCGTCTATCGATATATGATCGAAATGGCAAGAGATACAAAAAATATTCACGAATCATATTCTAAGATTGAAAATTTCATGTCGTAATTGTAAAAATAAAGTTGCATCTCGCTGATATTTGAACTAATTTAAAAAATGTAAAACCATCACATGAGTCAATATCCTAATTCCTCTAATCCTTGAATTCGTTGTGTGTAAATTACAATGGCTGAGTTCATCATAAATTTTGCATACATTTATTTTGTGAATGTGTACCTAATTAAAATCATAGGTTGAACTATCAAGATAAATAAAATATAGGTATAAATACAAAAGTAATCTGAACACAATCTGCCTGTGATTCTTTTCATCAACTGCCTTAAATGCTGTGTGCTGCTTCTATTACTCATTTTGAATAATTGACCTAACATTGTAAATAATACAGAATATTTTAAATAAGAATTATTTTAAAATTAAGCCATTAATGGAATATATATACCAATCGAAGTCATTATCCATTTATCAATATGTGACTATTATACAGTATCTATCTCGATCAAAAAATGAGGTCATGGTTAAAACTTATGATCTTCAGTCTGGAAATAATATTTCGATCAACTAATTAGGTGATCATCTTGTAGTAGGTTTCACTGGAATAATATAGCTAGTTCATTAAATGTAGGATAAATTTGATTTTATGAAGAATTATCATGATGAAATTTAAATTTTCACATGTATTGTTAATTCTCAATTTTAAAGTGGAGACAACATGATCCTAAAAATCTCATCGGCAACACGTCATACCTAATATATGAACAGTACATACTACAGATCAACAAATCCTGAACTCATTATCACCTTTGGAAATCCATATAACAAACTGTTTACTCCCTCCGTCCCATATTTATAGTAACATTTAGTTATGGCACGTGTTTTAAGAAATTGGTGGAGTATGTAATTAATGAAGTGAAAGGTGGAGTGTGTAATAAATGAAATAAGATGGTGGAGTGAAATGATGGAGTGTGTAATAAATGAAGTGAGATGATGGAGTGTGTAATAAATGAAGTGAGTTGGTTGAAGGTGGGTCCCTCTTTGACTTTTTGATTTTATTTATTTTTGTTTTAATTTATTTTAATATAGATAATGACATTTGGGTGTAATTTTAGTGAATAATGGGGTAAAATTTTATGTACAAATATGGTAAATTCTAAATGTTACTCCAAATGTGGGACGGACTTTTATGGCAAAATGTTACTACAAATCTGGGACGGAGGGATTATTTTTCAATTTCAAACCTTAACTTCAGTTTCCAGTCCATGTAGCTATGGGTGGGGAATTATACCGAAATACCTGACTTATTGTCAGACTAAATACCGAAAATACCGATTTTTCGATATACGGTAGTTTTCGGTACGGTATGATACAGTACCGAAAGATTCAGTACGGTAACGGTATATATATATATATATATATATATATATATATATATATATATATATATATATAT